>NC_137969.1:198886340-198931340 GCF_963924665.1 Micromys minutus
CTGCCCCTATGATCATGGCTCCATCCGGCATGTGAAAGGACCAGTTGTGGTTTGGAAGTCTGAACATGAGCATGAGTAAGAGCTGGCGGAGGGTGTGCAGTTTCTAGGTTCATCGTCCATATCCCTTACACTCAGTTACACTCAGTGTGCCTGTGTGACACTAGCTCTGACTTTCTCTGGAGAGCAGGGAGGTCAGGGGGTTATGCTTGGAAAGTGTACATATTTCTGCCAGGGAAGCATTTATGGAGATGAAAGTTTACAGTGTGTATTTCTGCTTCCGTCCTTCCTTTCTCTGTACCCCCCATCCCTTCCCTTCTATTAATGTCATTTCTTGGACTGATTTGCGGGTAGGTTTAATTTCCTTAGTGCCATTACTGGATGTGTTGTTTACTATTTATAATCATGACTTTTAAGGACATCCAGATCATCAGCGGCATAATCATCATTCAACAAATACTTAAGGAAGTTGTCTGTGTGCACAGGGCATTGTCTCAACATTGTTATTGCGCTAATAAAAACAGAGTCTTGCTTAGCGTGTGCTTTTGAGACATCAAGTGGCAATACGTTTTGTTGGGAGACTGCCCTCTTTTCGAACATTTAGCTTCCTCGAAAGTACAATCCCAAAGCCTCCTCAGAGAGTCAAGGCAACTCTTAGGAACTTTTGACTTTGAAGTTTGGGTAGAAGCCTCCTTGCATTCTGCATGCCTATGACTTTGAAGTCTGGGTAGAAGCCTCCTTGCATTCTGCATGCCTATGAGATCAGCACCAATATGGATGATGCCAAGGTCTGCCAAGCTGGAGCACTAAGACCAACTCGAAGCCTACCTTTGAGTGCCTGAGAATCTGAGCGTGGTAATATGAACTATGGGTAAACAACTTCCTGTGAAACACTGTGAGGAGCACCATGACTCTGTCAAGGGAAAGGTTTCTTTTTAAATGATTTAATTTTTCAGTGTTCTTGAACCTATGATGGCTGGTACTTGATCCACCCTCAGGCAGCTTTTCTTTTATCTTGGTGCCAAGTACTTGACTTTCCTTTAATGGCACTAATCTTAATAACCATACCTTTCCCTGTAAAACCTAGCTTTTCACCTTGCCTCTATTTTAGCCAAACTATACGTTCTTACAATATTTACATTTGTTTTTCGTGCTCAGTGTTCACTGAGAACCTGAATAAAAACTGCCAGAGGGCTGTGCGGCAGCCTGAGCTACAGGCTGTACAGGGATGTATTGAAATTGTCCACCATCTTTAATCTTAGCCTTTCATAGGTATAGCACAGGTGAAATACATAGATGAGTTCTGTGCTATGGAGAAGCATGAGTAAGGTGCAATGCACTTAGAAGAGTGCCTCTCCCTCGATAAAATACCACAACCAGAGTCTCCATGGTAATCACATCAGCATTCTGGTTTCCAGAATCCTTACCAGAACTGCCCACTAAGTTCTACTGGTTGCATCCTTTAGATTCACTAATTCACTTCTCTAAATGTTTCCAAACTCCTCCCAGACACCCGGTTTAAGTCTCCTGAACCATGTTGTCAGGAATAGTTACAGATGTCCCACATACACACACTTCCAAGGTGCTAATTATTTGTATTAATCTGCTGTCTCGTGAAACACTAACCGAGTAACGATCTGCTTTGGCTCGTAGCTTCAGAGTTATCAGGCCATGTTGCCGGCTCCTTGGTCTGTGGGCCTGTGGTGAAGCTGTCACAACAGAAGGGCAAACTGGGTCAAAGCTGCTCAGTGCAGTGTCGTCAGGAAGCAAGAGGAAAAAAGAAGGGGCCAGGAACAAAATCACTTTCAATGGCATGTCTCCAGTGACCCATTCCTTCCAGATCAATCCCATCTACTAGAGTTGCCACCACCTTCTCAAATAGTGCCACATCTTGGGGATTGAGTCTTTAAGACCCAGGCCTATGGTAAACATTTATATTCAATATCCAACACTGGGAAATAGAATCAGAAACTTCGACTCTTAGAGAAAATGATCATGAGTCGTCTGGTTTCTGCACACACACACACACACACACACACACACACACACACAGAGGCTACCTTGGATTCTCTTCATTTCTTTTATTGTTATGCCCCTTTCCCACACCATCAGGATTCGTTGTTATTATTTGTTGTTGTTGTTTTGAGACAGGGTTTCTCTGTGTAGTCCTGGTTGTCCTGGAACTCACTCGGTAGAACAAGCTGGCCCCAAACTCAGAGATCTGCCACCCTCTCAAGGGCTGGGATCAAAGGTTTGCATCACCAGTACCCAGCAGCCATTTGATCAGTTTTTACCTGATTTTGGAAACATGCTCATAGGCTATTTCTATGCCTATAATTAAGTTTAAGTTCTACTTTCTAGAAAGGCCGTTCATGCTGTTTAACCAGACATTTCCTAATTCTACAAGCCAAAAATTCCCACAGAAGTCCTAAGGATCTCTGGGTCTCCCTTTTGTATTCCCTCTCCCTCCCCCTCTCCTCCATCCCTCCCTCCCTCCCTCTCCCTCTCCCTCCCCCTCTCCTCCATCCCTCCCTCCCTCCCTCTCCCTCTCCCTTCTTCCCTCTCTCTCTCCCTCTCCCTCCCCCTCCCTCTCCCTCCCCTTCCCTTCCTCCCTCCCTCCTTCCCTCTTTCTCTCCCTCTCCCTTCCCCCCAAGCAAAAAGTCTCACTATTTATCAAGCCCTAGCGGGTCTAGAACTCTTTATGTAGAAAAGGCATTTCTTGAACTCACAGAATTCTGCCCCTCCTCTATCTCCCATGTGTTGGGATTAAAGGCATGTGCCACCATGCCCCACCAAGAGTTTAAATTTTATAGTAAACAAAAAGATGGTAATTAAAAAAATCTGACTATTAGAATGTCTTTAGAAGGAAGACTGGAGGAGCTAGAGATATGCTTCTTCGGTAGTGGTCAGGCAGCTTGCAACAACCAGATAATTCTAGTTCCTGAGGACCTGAAGCTTCTTCCCTGCACACGAACAACATACATGCACATAATTAAATAAACTTCTTACAAATTTTTAAGGCTACAGTCACTTTTGTTTGACATTCATAGGTAGAAAAATATGTTTTCCTGAGCTATGGGTGGCATTGTTCCGTAACTTCCAGTTTCTTAGCTCTCAGTGTTCCATTTTTTCTGGCAGTGTGGTCCAGGACTAAGTATTATCCAACTTGTCCCACTTTCTTTCACCCATTTTTGCATTCTTGCATAGGATCCTTTTATTCATTAGGTTTAGAATTTATAACCCTCTTTAAGTTCATTTATAATATGCTAATAGCAAACCATAAAATTAAAAATAAACAAAGGGCCAATGAGACGGCTCCTCTGGTGAATGCACTTGCTGCAAGCCCAGTGACCTGAGTTTGATCCCTGAACCTCCCAATGGAAGGAGAGAACTGAGGCCATGGTCTTCTGTCACTCTCTCCTGCCTCCTCCCACATGCCTGCACTTTGCCACCCACAAAGTTACTGAAAAGAAACATTAAAAATTTAAAAGTAAACACAAAAAGAAACATACCAACTTGACTGTTCCTCTTACACATGAGTTTAGAAGAGACATTGCTAATTCCAATAAGTGAGTCTCTCCAGGGGAAACTGAGCAGAAGGGAATGATGTAGGACAGAGTCATTGTCCAGCCGCCTGGCAAACTTAGTAGGGGAATACCTGCTGTAGCTCAGATAGCCTCTGTAAGAAACTGGAATGTATTGGGTATTTCAAAAAAGTCCGTTTGGAAGTAGCCACATAAGACATTTAGCTTTCTCCCAACAGTGATCCTGGTGTGTGGATCCTGGGAGTGTTTGGAAATAGGTGTTGCTGCGTGGGACCATGGCAAAGGTGCCCACTCCCCACTGATCTTCATCTTGGTAACTAGTTCGTCTTTTTTGGTAAACCTTCTGTCTTTCAGAAGAGTATATGGTCTTTCGTTGGCCCATAACTCAGAGACCCAGAGTGGAAACCTTTTCCTGTGTTTATCTCATTTCAGAAAAAAAATCCAAGAAAAAAATGCAGAAGATCGAGATCAAGTTTTCTGTGAATGCCTATAAAAGGCAGCCAGGTCCAAGTTAGTGAAGGGTATGTGGCACTGCCCTACCATGAGGCTCACACGCATGTGGGCATTTTATGTATTTCACCTGAACGTACGGTGTCTGACAGATGCAGTTACTAGAGTTATTAGGGTGCTGAAGGCGGAATACCTGACTTTTCCCATGCAAGGGAACTACTTTACCTCTGAGCTGCAGGCCCAGTCAGAGTTAAGTATGGAGGCTTTGTTCGTGAGGTTGGGAACAGACGTTGTGGCCAGGATCAAAAGTGGATGATTACATTACATGCCCAGTCAGGAAGCAGAGAGTGAACAGGAAGCCATCTCCCTCCCTCCTATAAATCCTCAAGGTCAGTCCTTCCCTCCCGAAAGGTTATTCCTCTAAAAGTTTCCACATACAGCATCACCAGCCAGAGAGCAAGTGATGAGACATTGGAGCCTAGGAGGTGGAAGGGCTTACATTCAAACCACAGCAGGACATACTGGGACAATTGGCATCTTCCATTGCTCTGTTCAGTTATGTAGTCCCTGGATGATATCCGACAAACCAGAATGCTTTCTCCCCTAGCTGAGAACTCTATCACAGTTTTGGCGGGGGTGTCTATTAACGTTTCCGCGATTGTCCAAAGTAAAACTTTATTTCTGGATCTCAATTGATAAGTGAATAAAACATCTTCATATGCTTGGATCACTGGAGAATCACTTGATTTCCCATAAGCAACGTACAAGTCCACACAATCAGAAAACGGGCCTAATCGTTATATCCTTATACATTATGATCAATGCCTATCACCCTGTTACATAAGCACATTTGGCTCTAAAGGGTTGTAGTTCCCTAGCCAGACTTCCATGAGACTGATTAGATATTTCCTGAAATTTTTCAAAGAATGTGAATTCTGTGCAGAATCTGGTTCTTGAATGAGCAGTAAATGCTTGGAAACAGGCACACATTCCCTACAGTGTCTTCTTTATGAAATGCCTATGTCTCTTCTAATGAAATCTTACATGTTACCTTACTTGAGAAACAACATCCAGGTTGTAGACATCTAATGTCCTCAAGCCACCTTTCCCGCAGGAGTCCAAACCTTCTGAAGTGAGAAGCAGTCAATGATAAACAGTTAGCATCCTGATTGTAGTGTTCTGACCAGTGTGGCACACTCAGCCATACTTTGACTTTAATCAGGGTGGAACTTATATTTTATCCAGCCTGTATTCTCAAGTATTCTGTGGTTACTGGAATGCTTCATATTGGGTATGATTTACAGCTTTGACTTTGTTGTCTTGGGCAGTGACACATGGAGAATGCAATGTGTGGAAGTACATTCTTCCCAGTAGCTTATAGATTATGGTCTGGGCAAAGCATCATTTTTTATTTTTTAAATGACAGTTGTTTGAGTTAGGGGTCCATATGTGCTCGTGCTAGGGAGCATGTGTGGAGTTCAGAGGACAGCTTTTAGGAGTTGTTTCTCTCCTTTTACCTTGTGGATTAAGGACTCATATTCATTAGGTAAAAGTCCTATATCAGATCGGGTTGTCAGCCTTGGCATTAAGTACCTTTAGCCACCAAGTCATCTCCCTGGGTACCATTCTTTGGACTATTGAAGAGTTACAAAACAGAGTAGGAACCCAGGCTGTGTAGTGAAGGATTCAGTTGTCTGGTTGAGACTCTTGGTTTAACTTCAATAGGAATAACAAATGTTTCTAGTTCTTTTTTCCTATTTCAATTCTCTTTTAGAGAGGGACAAAGCCCATCATTTTCTTGAAGCAAATTTTAGGCTCTAAGGCTGCAAATAGCATCAGGATGGAATTTGATGACACTTTTGGATAAACCATTTAGTAAGCAAGGGCTACCTTTTGGCATTCACGTACACCTCATTCTCATCTTTGACTTTTATAAACTATGTGTTTGTTTTCTTAAAAAAATCTAAGAATATATAGGTTTTATTGAGAACCAGTGAGATGGCTCAGAAAGTATAGGTACCAACTAACAAGCCTGACAACTTGAGTTCAATGGTGGAGACCCTCATGGTGGGGACCCTCATGGTGGGGTAGAAAAACAGTTGCATAAGTTATCTTTCAACCACCATATGCATAGCAGTGTATGTGTGTGTGTGCAGAAACCCACACAAAATAAATAGCTGTGTAAAACATATCTGTTGGACAAAATGTTAATATTATCTTCTAAAAGTGAACAGTCTTAATATTTTGCCTAGTGGAAGTTTATCTAGCATTAGATATGTTTTTCTGTTTATACAAATTTAGGTACCTAGCTTCAGTTTTATGATTTTCTATATGTGCTCTTTAGGAGTTACCTTTATCAACTAACATATTGTAAATACATTTCCCAATATATTAGAAATATATTTGCTCAAATTCTTGGTTACTTTTTCTTAACAATTTTTGTGAAGTGAGCTTCAAGTTGGATGGAGTTTTAAGACTTTGAATATGTATTTGACAAACTATTCCTTGAAAATCACTTTCTAATCCTGGCAACAGTACAGTGCTTTTAAGATCCAGATGAAAAATTAAGTAAATAGTTTTTTTTTAAAAGTTTTTCCCAAACCACTGTTATTTCACAATTGAGTTTGGACACCCAGTATTCACATAAAGGTGGTCACAAGGTCTTATGACTTTACTCCTAATGCTGGGTAAAAATAATCTTCCTGGGGTTTGCTAGCTACATAGCCTATCCAAATTGATGAGCTTTTTTTTTTTTTTTTTTTGGTGAGAGATCCTGTCTCAAAAGAATATAGTGGGGAGCAACTGAGGAAGACATCCAGTGTTTCTCACTGGATTCTGTGTGTAGGTGCCCACGCATGCACACATCCATGTGCAATCATCTACACACACACCCCTATCCCCAAACCCAGGGTAGGAAATAACATACACAATCCCTACAGGCTGCTGGGCTTGGTAGTGACTGTGGTGCTTAGAGAAAAGGTGTTCCTTTTCTTCCGCTGTGTCCTCTCCGAAAAGGAATGCAGACAGTTAAACTCTACAGATCTCCTCCATGACATCAGAAAAGCATGGGTGGCCTGCGTGTGGTGGTCATGTGATCATACCTTTATTTTCCCACTTAAAGATCTTCAGACTTGTCAAAGCATGCTTGCTGTTTTCCAAGTGAGCCAAAGCAAGCTTGAACGTCTTAAACAGCCCCATCTCTCAGCTGTGCTTTCAAACGTGCTTGAAATCACACTTGAAGAAAATTGAATGAAAAAGTAAAATTTCCCTTTATAAAAAGAGGTCATTTTGGATTTGAATTCCAAAGCAGTTGAGTTTGTGATTTGAAGCAATTAATAGCACAACCGGAAGCCTGAAAATGGGGATTTTGTTGGATATTTCATTAAAGAATTAAGGTTTTATAACAATTATTATGAAATCTATATAGGTGACTGTAAATTGAATCCAGCTTTATCAGTGTCATAGAAGTTAAAAAGAAAAAGCGGATGGGGCATCTTATCTCTGCAGAGGCACAGTGGTGCTGTGGTGGTAATGAGGGCTTGTGTTCCTTGTCAAGGGTCACCTTGTACAAGCCACACCGCCTCTCCACTTTGAATTCTGATGGTAGGCACCAGCTGTCCTGGAGTGGAAGAAGTCCAGCATCCAAAGAGGGTCCTGCCAGAGCCAAAACTACTCCGTGTGTTTAGGGATGGAGGAAGGTGCAAGCTCCTATCTCCTATCTTACCTGCAACAAAAGAATCATGATCCATGATCAAATGCATGTGTGATTCAGTATTGGATGGTTCCTTATGGATCTACAATTCTTAGTACTGAGACCTGCTAACTTCTTCCTGCTGATAACGGGAACCATGAAGACATGCTTCGTTTTCAAACCTTTGAAACTGGGTGAAATACAGTAGCTATTGGAACCTGTTAGTGTTCATAACTGCATTAAGTTCTATGTTGTTCTCTGATAGAGTGGCTACTTTTAAGAAGCAGAAATAATGTATGTGCCTTGTCCTGCTATTAACATTATTGGAGAGCTAGAGATCCCTGTTTGTGGAGCTAGGAAAGGCTCTTCAGCCACAGGTGGACACCTTGGCTTCTCACTTTGCCTTTCAGCAGAGATCCAGAGCACCTTTCAAATATTTGGCAGCAGCATCCTCTCAATGTGTGCTCATGCCTCCCGTTACGGTAAATGGAAGTGACACATGTGTGCTAACCAGGAGGAGAAAGACTTTATCCCATGTTGGGCACAGACCAGTGATCCTGAATCTCTTTCTAAACTTCAGGCCCAAGGAGAACAGTACTGGGAATTGCTGCTTTCTCACTACATTAGTGGCTTCAATTTCCTTTTAATTGGAGCCTGCAATCCAGATCCTTGGAACTTCAGGGGCTGAACAATATCAATTAAGATCTGGATGCTTTCTAGGAAGTGCCAGTTCAAAGAGTGTCTCTCTCTCTCTCTCTCTCTCTCTCTCTCTCTCTCTCTCTCTCTCTCTCTCTCTCTCTCTTCTTTCTTTCTTTCTTTCTTTCTTTCTTTCCACACAGTTGTGGCTATTCACAAAGCACATGCAGTGGCCTAATGAGTTCATATTTACTTCTGAGTTTTCACATCTGCAAACCACTCTGCTGGGAAAATAAGTGAAGTGTTTCTCAACCTCCACTGTGCGCTGGCGGGCTTAATGCACAGGGCAGATAAATACTTGAATGGTCAAAATCCCACAACAGTGCACAGAGCCTTCAAATATAGTATCATCCCCTTGTTCAGGACATTCATTTCTCCTAAGAATTCTTTTTTTAATGCAGGACTTCAATTTATGTTTAAGAACTAGTAAACTATAGTGGTTTGACAGCCATTCACACTTAATTCTGTGCATTAAACCAACAGCATTCTTTTCTACAAACATCCATTGTTAGGACAATGCTCTTAGACAGAATTTATGAGAAATGGAATTATGTTACCAAGGAGATAGCATTTACTATAATGAAGAGTAGATCCTGGAAAATGGCCCCTTTTACAGCAGCTCAGAGCAGAGCCACAAAAGCAATTGATTGGTCTTGGCATTTAGTCTTATATCAGCTGTGTCATCCATAGCTTCAGGAGTGAGAACACTAATCTAAAGTGACATTTCTGTTCTGGCGGGCTTTTCTGCCCTGATGAAAGCAATTACTTCATCCCTAAATGATAATTTGCAGGAGTTTCAACCACTTTAATTGATAATTTTTTTGTTGTTGTTCTGAGTTCAATTGTGAAGTGATTAGCTGATTTGGTAAATAGAAATTTAAGGTGTGAAATATACAAGCTGCCCCAAGGTAAAGTTCTATTTATAGGGTGAAGAGAAATTACTTGATAAAGCTGCAGGTTTCCCCCCCCCATTATTATGAAACTGACAGTTGTGTATGTTGAAGTTGTAGGATAAAAAACGAAGAACAAAGCACTTTGATTCACGAGACTTTGGACATACAACTAAGCCCAGGCAGAATAGCTTGGTCTTGCTGTGGCTCATTCAAGATTTATTTGAATCAGGGTGAAGACTGGTGGAAAGGTACTGGAAAGAATGCTCAGCTTTCTTCATTGCTGTTCTGACTCATTCTGGAATGAGAGCCTCCTATTTAAAGTGGTGAGAATGAAAAGCTCTCATTGGCTAAAACCAATTAATTTAATTATTAAGTTCAAACATACACAAGACAATTTCTCATGAGGATGGGCAGCATTCGGATGACTGGCTTTCATTACTCTTCTGATTTATCTTGCCTCAAGTCCAGAGGGTCACGATTATCCCATCAAAACATGCCTTAGCTTAAAAACCGTAAACATGCCTCTTGGTTTTGATGCATTATGAAATGTTAGCAATCACAAACTTTTGACACTGTTTTAAAGCAATCAGTTTCAACACTGTCTTACATGTGGAAACACAACGGTCATTTCACATGTTAAATGGGAAAAAATAAAGCAGGAATGAAGGTCAAGCTGATTTAGCACATCAAACAGTCTTTGTCAGCCAAGCTTAATATGTCCTGAGTTTGTGGAGCAAATGAAATTTTGCTGCTGTTACACTTTGCTTCCAAACAACCATTACAACTGGTTTCATATATTGTGTGCGCATCAGACCATCAAACAGTGCGTCTTTACTGACGTGTTGCTGTGGCAGTGATCTACAATGGCAATCTGCCATTTATATAAGGGCAAAATGTGCATCTATATTTAGTTGTGAAATTGGCCTATTATACTCCTGATGTTTACAGAGGCTAACATAAATTAATGATGACAGCTATGAACAGTGTGTTAGTTAAGCAGCAGAGTTCTTACCTTGAACTGAAAGGTTCCAGTTTTAACATCTAGTATCGACGGCCCTGCTGTTGCTTCATGTGCTAAATGAAGATTTCCAAAATGATTACCTTCTCTCGAACTTTAAAATTCTTCCGCTTGTGAGCGTTGTTGTCCACACTCACACCAGGTAATAGTTGTCTATCTATTTCTCGGTTATAGTCCCTTGCATTTACATTTTATTCTAAAAAGACACCGGAAGAGCTTGTTCTGCAACAAATTGATTTGATTGACTTTTTATTCTATGTGATGTGAGTGTGGGGAGGGCTGTTTTACTCATTGTAACGATGGGAGGACCAGCGTGCTTATGGGATCTCTATTGTATATTTTTCTTGAAAGGCCTTCTCATTCAGATCATGTTAGGGCAGGTGTGGGTACTGGGGTAACTGTACACTTTACCATTAACTATGTCCAGAGATCTGACAAGTGTGCAGGTGTTCAAAGGTTCATGAGTTAAAATGCTGAAGCCTTTGATGAATTTTTGATGGCTGCATTTTTAATACAGGTCTACCTTCTTCCTTTGAGGCTGCATGCCAGATTAATTGATAAATAGGAGTCTGTAGTTCTGGGTTCTCCTAAGCAAAACAAGTAGGAAAATCCATAAAATCTTTCCTGCCTGGCTTCTTAGAAGTACCTTAAAAAGGCAAAATTTAAAACCCTTTTCACTCCTCCTTTTTCCCCTGTAGCGGGATAACCAAACCCTGCCATGCTCTTTCAGAAAGAGACTATATCTTAGATTATAAAACTTTCCAGAAAGTATTCAGATTGAGACTTAGTGGTGAGGTTTCCATGGAGCGCGGTAACATCAAACTGATAGATAACATCAATAGCAAAGGTAACCAATCAAAACATTTACATTACAAAATACATTTCTTTGGCTTGGTGCTGCTGCTGCTGCTGATGATGATGATAATAATTTCTTAATTGTTTTTACAGTCCAGTTGTTATCTCACTCCCAATCTATCCTCCACTGCACCTCATTCCATTCTCTCCCTCCCATCCCTAACCCCACCCCAACCCCATTCCACACCACAAGACTTCCCCACTCCCTGGGGCCTCTATTCTCTCCAGGGTTAGGTGCACCTTTTCTTACTTAGGCCAGGTCTGGCAGTCCTCTGCTGTATATGTGTCATGGGCCTCATATCAGCTGGTGTATGCTGCCTGGTTCGTGGCCCAGTGTCTGAGAGTTCTTGGGGGTCCAGGTGGGTTGAGACTGCTGGTCTTCCTATGCTTCTTCTTCCTCAGCTTCATCCAGGCTTTTCCCAATTCAACCACAAGAATCCCTGGCTTCTGTCCATTGGTTGGGTGTAAGTATCTGCATCTGACCCTTTCAGCTGCTCCTTAGGCCTTTCAGAGGGCAGTCATGACAGTCCCTGCCTGTGAGCACACCATAGCATCAGTCATAGTGTCAGGCCTTGGGACCTCCTCTGAGCTGGATCTCAATTTGGGCCAGTCACTGAACCTCCTTTTTTTCAATCTCATCTCCATTTTTTTGTCCCTGCAGTTCTTTTAGACAGGAACAATTCCAGGTCAGAGTTTTTGACTGTGGGATGGCAACCCCGTCCCTTGACTTGATGTCCTGTCTTTCTACTGGAGATGGGTTCTACAAGTTTCCTCTCTCCACTGTTGTACATTTTATCTAAGGTCCCTCTCTTTGAGTCATGAGTGTCTCTCACCTCCTAGGTCTCTAGTACATTCTGGAGGGTATCCCAACCTCCTACCTCACAGGGTTGCCTGCTTCCATTATTTCTGCTGGCCCTCAGGGCTTCAGTCCTGCCCCCCTATAGCTATTATGTTCCTCCTTTCCCTTCCCTGTTCCCTCTCCCACCCATGCCCTTCCTGGAGTGTAAAAGCATGCCTCTGAACAGATTATGGCAGAGAAGATAGCCGTTGGTTTGCTTGGTTTCCCTATAGCTATTCTGTGAATGTTGCATGCACTATATTGTTGTTCTTCTTGTTGGTCTCTACAGTTGTTTTACTTCAGTAGTAATTTTAACCATTGTAATGACTTTGAATCCAAAAGGAATCAAATTTGCAAGTCTAATGTTTATCATCTTCAAAAGATGTCATTTCTTTTTAGTTAAATGGGTAACCAGTTCAAAGTTGCATCTTTCCCTGTAATGGACAAGCCCAACAAGTGATTGATACTCATAGCTAGTTCAATGTGTCAGGAAAGTGACAATGCCCTTTCTTGAACTGTGATTTGGTTCCCCCATTTCCTCAGTGTCTGTATTAAAAACAGTCTCTCAGTGTGACATGACTCTTGGTGAGGAGCCTGAGGGGGCAGATTCATGCCTGGTTGTATGAGCTCTCCGTGGTCCTGGATTTGACCTCACTAAAACATCCAGATTAATGAGCTCTGGAAAATATTTTGAAAGACAGTGTTCCTTCTAAGAGAACCTATGTGCTCTTTTTTACTTAAGATTACCAAAATGACTATCACCACTTAAAGTTTTGTACTTTTCAAACTTCCTGAGTAATGTAGTCTCTATATATTTACCACATATTCACTTTTATATATGAAAAAATTTACTTCTCCACAGCTGAATCCCATGTTTGAGTGTGCTGAAAATGGCTATTTATATTCCTATCTAGAAATTTTTACAAACATTCAAGCTTACATTATTAATTATATTTGTGTAAGTATGCCTGTGGTGTATGATAGATAGTTCCAAAGAACAATAAATACTATACAGAAAAGAAAGCTCAGTATCAGTGATAACAGGGTATTGTTTTAGTCACGTTACTTAAAGGAGTGTCTCCATTATAAATGATATTCAAAGAATAAAACTATCCACGGGAAATTCAATTAGTCTACCATCACTTGACCTAGACGATAACTATAAACATTTCATTAAAACTTCATTTCTAACAAATAATAACAAAAGTACTTAGTGGTATCATCCCATTTTACAAATTAGAAAACTCAAGGCATGAAAGGAAGCTTTACATAGAGCAAGAATTAACACTAAATACTTTAGTTGAACATTTCTCGTTCTTCTAATAGGAACTGTAGATGTTTACCTAGTATTGCACTCAGTTGGGGTGTTTGGACCCATTTGAAAATCTAAAAATCACTTACTTATCTCTTGAAAAATTAACACAGAAACACAACTTTGTGTGTGATATTTGGTAGGAAAATATATGTAGAATCCAAACGGAGCACAATAGAGTGTGGGGATGTCTATATCCAGGAAGCCAATAATTATGGATCTGAAGCTTTGTCATGTTTTTGATGGGAGAGATAGGCACTGAGGCATTTTATCCCTACACATTCAACACATGCTGCTTTTGTGTTTTAGAAATGCAGCCCAAATGTTTTGTCTCAAACAAAATATACAGAAACAAAGTTTATTTTAGGTTTTAACATGGTCCTTAATTCAATTTGAGAACTGATTACAGCAAGGCTCTACTTCATAAAACCGAGCAAAGGATTAATCCACAAGCTGTGTTATTGTCTTAAGATCTTTAGTTTCATCTATTATACCAGAGTCTCAACAGCCATTATAATCCGTTGACTGTATTTCATTGCTGTTGCCCTCAAAACCAATTACTACTCATTATAGACACAGGGCTGTCATTCTGAAACTCTTCTGAACTATGGTGTCTGCATAATGATGTGGTGTGGGAGTCATGGAAACCCCTTATTATTAAGATAATGGCCAAGAACATGACTTCAGTAGATGGGTCTATTGTGTGTCAGAGTTGAGGGAAGTAGTGTAAGAAGTTGGCAAAGAGAACGGGGAGGTTATATAAGAGTTGGGGGGGGGTATGCGTGTGTGTGTGTGTGTGTGCGTGCATGTTAGTAATATTGCTCACTTCGTCATAGAAAGTAAGTGAAGTATATTTAGGCAAAGTGTTCAAAGATGTCAGTCTATTTACTCCCCTTCCCTGAGAGAACAAGGGTTGTGTTCCTATCAACCCATTGGAAGCTACTAGGTGGTCTTCTACAGTCTTGTAGTTTATGTCTCCTGATGATAATCTTTATTGTTTTAATTAAACTAGACTTTAACATTTTGCTTATTAAATTCTTATGTATCTATAGGTACCATGTATAATATCCAACATGTGTAGGCATTGCATGACATTTAAATCAGATTAAACACATATCTCTTTAAAACTTCATCATTTCTTTACGGTGGAGTGTTTCAGATGCTTCCTTCCAGTTGTCCCTTACTTAGCACTTCGTTGCTGTGTACGGTCACCCCACCTGTGCACACCTGCCTCTATTCTTCATTCCTAACCAACTTTAACTTATTGCCCATCCATCAACCTTTCCCTCCTCTCCTAGTGTCCCCAGCCCTCATGAGAATTAATTTCTTCCCTTGGTTTATTGACAAGCCTATTCATTAATATCAATTTCAGAATAATTGCTTAATCATCCACTTTGCTTTAGTTGCATAGAGAAATTTCTCGTGTAAATATTAGGAATATTAATTAGATAATGAATGAATTCATTTATGATCATTTGGGTGACAAGGAAAATTACACATAACATCCATGTAAAACTGCCTTCCAAATTGGCCTCCCCAGTTATGGCCCCATTGTAAAATGAGTCACTGATCCAAAATGGACCATAACATGCTTTATTTTCATGCACAGTTAAACAAAAGAAACTTTAATTAATGTGTTAAAATTTGAAACTTTCTTATAAAAATTTTTAGATTCTCTTCTTTTTAAATCTAGAATGGCAACATGGGGGTCTGGCAACACAAGGGGAAAACTGAATCCTGTGTTACCTTTTAGTCAGGGTTGTTGGCCTCCATTTCCCTGGGTTTCTTTACTTACTAAACCGGAAAGGCTCGAAAAATCCCTGCTCTAGAACTTCATCATAGGCATTTACTGCAACAACAAAATGTCAGCTTTACCCTCCTCTTAGAGTTGTAATTAATTAGAAGAACATAAGTAAAGAAAGGCAGCAACTCCAAGAACTGCACCATCCCCTGCTCGTGTGGTAAAAGAAAACAAAAAATGTGGGAAAACGTTGGTGTTCTTGGCATAGACCACTTAGTTGTTATCAGGTGAATTCATTGTATTATGCAAATGGAGATCCAACATCCTCTGGTCTAATCCATCTTTGTCTTGATCCTGGCTATACCTATACTATGCCCTATATTAATGCATCTGCAACTTACCTAGTTTTCAATAAGCCAATAGTAAACATTGGTAGATCCTAATAAACTGATCCTGATATTGGGAAGTATATTGTGTAACACAATTTTTCCTAGTAGTTACTCATGCTTATACCTAAAGTTATCACCTGGTTCATATTGCAGGACAAATGCTCGTTACCTAAATGACTCAAAATGATAACATTATTTGCCTAATATATACCTATTATTAAATAAAATATGTATGTATTCATGCATGCATGCATGTATGTATTTATTTATTTACTAACCAAGTGAGCATATGTGCTGCTTGGGCTATTAACCTAGCAACTATCATGGCATTTCTTAAATTATGCAGTTATTCTGTAAGATCTTTGGGTTGTATGAAGAGCCTACGTTTTTCCACTGTAAGCAGTCCATGGCTGCTACAATGTGGTTTGGCAGATTATTCTTCATTTTTTATTTATGGAAAATGGAGCCATACTGCTGAAACCATTTTGATCTCTTTCTCTGGACTTCCTTCCTTGCCCTTCCTTGTTGCTCTTTTTATTTAATGGGAATCCAGGATATGGATTTAAACATTTAAAATGTCTCTGTTCAGCGATGCAGATAGTCACCAGTTATTTTATTAGTTCCTTGATGCTGTACATATAACCCAGTTAGTTCTCACTGCCATCTGAGCTTGAACACATTGCTCATCAGATACAAAGCAATGAGAGTGACTCAGAGAAGACAGTTTTCCCTCCAGAGTTTCCCATAAGGCTTCGGCGATGCCAGACCGTGCTCTCAGCAATGTGAGCAACACTTCAAACAGAAATGCACATGAATAGTTAAAGGAAAATTCTGGATCCAACCTGTTGCCTCCTCTGTGAAGTAATATGTCTATAATGTCTATAAATTTTAAAAACCCAGACAGAGCTTATCTTTCAACATAAAACTCATGCTATCAGGAAGCTTGGCTGTTTGGTGGCAGTGCATTCTCTAGTATCTCCAAGACTCTATCCCTGTGCTAATATGGGCCTGTTTGTATGAAGTTATAGCGTTCTCCTAACAAGCAGACATCAACACCTTTTGTGATCTGTATTTTCAGTGTGACATTTCCGTTGTGTGACTGAAAGTGCAAAGATCCTCGCAGGGGGCTAAGAACACTGGACCACTGTCTTTGCTGGTTCTGCCAAAGTGACTTACACTGACGTTCACCTCTGTTCTCTGAGATGATAACTGAAACCAAAATTATGAAATGTTTCCTTTGGTGGTTAAATCGAGTGGCAGTGAAAGTCGAATAAGACAAGTCTTGAGAACTGGTCTAGGAACACACGCATACGTGGAGTCTTAAATTACCGAGGGCTACAACAGCATGCCTCCCCTGTAAGCCTAATGTCTTAGAAGCAAGGGCTGGATCTCACTGACTGGGCAGCTGGAAGAAGGATGTGTTGTAAAAAGCAGAACACCATTTTGTTAGTTAAAACTGTGTGACAAGCGGTCACCATAGACATTATTCATCTAACTATGGCTCTTGAATTCTGAATTAAATTTTGGCATATTTTGGGTGGAGAGGAGATAGAAGATAAAAATTAGAATCATGTGTTCTAAACCCTCCCCTACCTCTTTGTTTTCAGTTTACAAGCACTGAGGAAGGAGAAATCCAGAGATGCTGCTCGCTCCCGACGGGGGAAAGAAAACTTTGAGTTCTATGAATTGGCCAAGCTGTTGCCTCTTCCTGCTGCTATCACCAGTCAGCTTGACAAGGCATCCATCATCCGACTTACGATTAGCTATCTCAAGATGAGGGACTTCGCCAACCAAGGGGACCCTCCATGGAACCTGAGGATGGAAGGCCCTCCACCAAACACCTCTGTGAAAGGTAGGTTTTAGCCACTGCTTTGTCTGGATTGTGGTGCTCTGTCTATGGCTCTGACATGAATCTTCACCAGCATCCTCTCTTCTCTTCCTGCATATCAAATCCTTTAAAGGGATTCAAATGTGGAAATCTGAACTCTGCATGAGAAAGACACCATGTGAAGGTGAAATAAATCTCTTCTATTTCTATTTTGTTTTAGAAAAGTCTGTTCGCCTAAACGTTCTTTTCCATTATATAAGATTTTACAGGAGTTAGGATGGAATTATTTGCATATGTGTTCTGATTTATGCACTACAAATACACATGCCTTCTTAACAGTGGGCTTGTGGGGGAGGGTAGTGGTTCATAGGTGGGGCTGTTGTGTTTTGTGTTAAGTGAACAAAGACAGAGAGAGTGCGCAAGGCCCAACCAGGGCAGGTGGTTTGAACTCATGATTTTATTGACTTTGAAAATCAATCCATCTATTAATTTTTCATATTTTTTCTATAGACACATTGGCTGAAAGATATGAATATAAAGCATTTGTTTTCCAAATTCTTGACATAGTTATTTTTAAATTATTTTTAAAGTAGTAGGTCTGTTTCTTTGATGGTTTTCTTGTTTCCTGAAACTTCTAAAACTTGAGGGCACTCTTAGAGGGCAAATATGCACAAATTAATGATGTATATGTGGTATTGGCAATTGATTTTTTTCCTTAGGGGTATATTATTCATTGTAGATAGTCTAGACTCTTGAGATTCTCATGCCCTAATGTTATACCAGGAACCTTTGCAAGCATCAAATAAAAACAGACTAACAAAGTGCAGATAATCTCATCTATGAGCAAAAGGCAAATGGAATTTTTTCTTCAAGATTTATTTTTGTTACTTTAATTATATATATGTGTGTGTGCCTGTCTGGGGCTATGTACATGTGAGTAGAGGGTGCCCTGGGAGGCAAGAGGCCTTGGACTTCCCTGGATTTCTGATTAAGGGTAGTAAGGGTAGTAAATTGCCCAGTAAGCTAGGAAACAAACTCAGGTCCTGTTCACTGATGAGGCATTGCTAGCTCCAGTTTTTGTAGGGTTCAGGGTGAGACAGGGGTTTACTGTGTAGATCTGGCTCTTCTAGACTTCACTGTGAAGACCAGGTTTTCAGACTTGTGCAGAGCTGCTTACCTCTGCTTACCAAATGCTGGGATTAAAGGCCTATGCCACCAAATCCATCCAAAATAATTCTTAGGAGACTTCATATTGTCAGCTACCACTGGAAAAGGCCTTGTAGCTTTGGCTGTGTGGGGAATGTTGTTGAAAAGGGTACTGTAACCTTTTGTTAGAATTCTGATCAAAACTTTAGTTGTGACCATGATTGATTGTCATTGCATGCTAAGAGCTGTGATCACATGTATATGAATCACTTAGTTTGAAAATCCCTGGTCATAAAGCATGACCTTAGAAGCTCTCTAATGCTCAGAGGATTCCAGCATGATGCCACAATGAGAAAGCTTTGCTGCATGCTTGCATGCATTTATTAAGAATAATATATAAACTTATATTAAGGTGTCATACATAGGGATATGTGAAAATAAATGAATTTTGCATATAGGCATGGCTCTTTTCTTTGTATATGCAAGCATTCCAATTTCTGAAATCTGTGACATTTCTAGTTCCCAACATTTAAGATAAGAGAGACCGATGTCATCTGTACTTAAGCATTGTGCTCTTAGGAGAAAGGGAGGTTGACATAAAGTCTCACTTCTAACCAAGCAACTGTTTGCATTTGATACCAGCACAAAGGAAAGGAAAAACTGAGTTTTCTTCATTGTAGTAACAGAGTACATCAACCAATGCTGAGGAGCAATTGGCCAACACAAAGTGAACTCCATGTGTTTTATGTGATTTTCCCCCTTTGTTGTTTGTTTGTCTGCTTGTTGTTTCTCTTTTTTAATCTCTTTTTGTTTCATGTTGTTTTGAAGTTAGGTGGGCAGGGAGTTCAGGGAAGGAGAAAATGTGATTAAAATATGTAAAAAAATTAAATAATAAAAAGAATTATACTTTGCTTGAGAAAGGAAAATTAGAATTTGGATTTCTTCATGTTGTTTTCCTCTTGAGCAGGGTTGACAAATTTTCCTGTAAGAAAACTTGGAGTAAATATTTTTGGCTTTGGAATCAGCCTTACTCTAACAAATACATACTCAAAGTCTCTGTCATGGGTAGGGTGTAAACATGACAAAATTGAACACTCATTTCTGTTGGCTGCTCTGCCTTTGAGAAAGTAGATTATCAACTTGGTGACACATGAATTCTTGTCCTACATACCATAGTAACCCTGAAATTTCACAAAGCATTTGCATGTAATTCTAGTCCATGTGTGTTAGGTAAATTGTCTACTCTAGTTTCAGCATTATTGTCTTTCTGTTTCATTAGAATAATGTAAAAGGGACTGATAAGTTCTCTGAATCAAAAACCATACAGTGTAAAAATATAGTATTTAATTTTATATAAATTGATAGACTGGACTTTTATTTATTTCCTTAGCACAATTATATTTTGCTTCCATTTTGAGTTAGTTTAAAGTGAAAAGGCTCTCTTGGTAGAAATGGCAGTCAAAACAGAAAAACAAATGGTGGCTCCCTGGTCTGTCCATGCTGTTCTTTTTCGATGAAACAACTTAGATTTGGAACTGTGGTCTTTTTCAAATGTGTACCTTTAGATAATTTAGAAATATTGACTTATTTTACACAGATGAGAGATAAGTTTGCAGTGAATTGACAACAGACCTCATACTGGAATCGGTGGTATAAACAATATTTAATTGATGTCATAATTATCAACCCTTCCAGGTGAGAATTTTGTCAGGCATAGAGTGTAACTAGTAATTGATTTTTCACTGTGTGTCTTTTGGTCAGTTCAGCTCTGTAATTACCTGTTATGGTTAAGGTGGGTAAGAAGATGGAGCATGGTCACATCTCTTGTGGGTGTCAGTCTATGCAGGGGATATGCCATCACTGTTGAGTACAGGGAGGTTCAGATGGTTGCTGAGGAGCCTAGAAGGAGGTACCAAATCTTAGTTAAGGATTAGGGTAGAGCATGGAAATTGACAAGTGTTCATTGTTAATAAACTTACAATAGACTAGAACTGAAGATATGAGCTCAGTGACTCTATCCTGTTTACCCTGGCTCTTCAGCATTTTTAAGATGCAGGGACACTCTTACAAGCTGACACTGCTGTCGAATATGCACACAGCTTATTGCTTTATTCTAGTTCTTTAATGCAAACTGCGACTCATTTCGATCAAATAGTCATGAAACAACAACATCAAAAGAAATTCATTTTAATTTATTAAGGTCTTCTATGTTGTGCCCTTGAAGAAGTTCATATGGATAAACAAGCTTATATAAACAGCCTGCAGCGTCCTGTGAAGTGCAGTTCATAATCCAACAATAAAACAGACAGACATTATACTTTGAGCCTCTCCAGACAGCCTCTTGAATAAACCTTAAATGTAAAGGCATTTTGAAATTTATATGAAAAGTACTCACACCATGTAGGCACCATTTTTTAATGTGATGAGTTGATCATGCTAATAATTAAATTTCAAAGCTGAAATTTAAATTTGTCCCACACAACTATGTGGAATTTTAATCATTTTAATTTGCTGCCTCTGAAAGGTCTTTTACTCTGCCCGGCATTCATCACATCTTTTCTTAGCAGTCTATAAAGGTTGATGAGTTTGTTATGTGATGCCCATTGTATACAGATTATTACAAGTTATGCTTGCAGGCAGAACACTCAGGTGACAGTGTGTAATATGTCCCGAGTCAATTACTTCATGAAAATGATATGTTAAGCAATTGGAAGGCAACAGATAGTTTTTTTCTATTATTTTAGAAATATCTGTATTGTTATAGTACAGACCAAGTCTACAATGAACATTATGCATTATTCAGGAAATGACCAGGCATTCTCGGCAGTGTTTCAGCTAAATAACTGATGATTGTAACCTTTAAAGAAATCTCATTGTGGTGACTGTTGGTAAATCACTTCTCCATTCATAGTAATCTCTATTTAGAGGCTATCTGGAAACCATTACATCTTTTATTAATCTTAAAAGCAATAGCTGCTGATTTGACATTTACTAAAACTAGATAAATTTTCTGTCTTTCTAATATCATGGACTTCAGTCAATTTTTGGAGTATGTCTCTTACAACTCAATTAATCTGAGGATATTTGCCATTGTAAACCTAAGTTTTATTCCAATTCAAACATTACGGAGTTTTAAATGATAATTTGCCTTCGTACGTGGCAGTGGATGGTGCTGAATTTGTAAAATGTATGGCAGCCTTAGACTCTGCAGAGGAGCAATTGGAAAACATGCAAGACAGCTGCTGATTAAAGAGCTTTTCTGTTTCTATAAAATTTTACTTCAAAGAGTCTCAAGAGATGCTTCATCAGTGAGGAACACTGGTTGTTCTCGCATAGAATCTAGTTTGGTCCCCAGCACCTACAAGGTAGCTTGCAACCATCTCTGACTCCAAACCCAGGGGAGGCGACATCCTCTTCTGGCCTACATATGAACCATGCATGCATGTGTTAAATAGACATACATGAAGACTTAGGCATGTGAGGAGAAACTGGCAGGGCTCTATTAAAACATGTTATCTGTTCCTATGCAAATGCCAAACTAATATGCAAACAGTGCTGCCTAGCATACTCCTTTAAAGTAATCATATAAAGTAATGGGTACAATGATGGGTAATTTTGGTTTTAGAAGAGGTGTGGGACATCTCAGATGGTCTGAGCGTGTCTTCTTAGTCTTCAGAGCAGGGAAGCCTTTCCTGTTACTATCCTGGCATTTTGGTATAAGCCTTCCTAAGGAACCTTACAAGATAAACATTAGTTTGCTATTCTGAACTCGGGTCTATGGCATTCCTTGTTTCTCCTTTCACATAGGCAAGAGTTTCAGGACCAAGAGTGAATTCATGTAACATTTTGAGTAGAAGCTTTCTTAGAGATGGACAAGCAAGTTTGGAACTGGAAACGTGGCACTTACTTGGCTCTTGTTCTTGCCCCCATTATCCTCAGGAGATGGAGGGACTCTCACTCTGGTTCTATCTTCCTTGATGCAGAGTTGCTCATGGTACCAAATGGGAACATTTCTAGAGGTAGAGCTGCCAGTGCTTATTTCTGTTTGTTTGAGCAATGTATGCCTGGTCTTAGTAGCCATGGAAATATAATATTATGTAATTGTTCTCAGGAAGCCTCCATGAAGCCTTTTTAGTGACATGCTACTCTCTTTTTTTAATGTGTTTCTGAGGTTACTGTTTCTGTGTGCTTGGCAGGGAAGAACTGATCTCATTTTTATTGCAGTGATTTACAACTGGTATAGGGCCACTTATACTAACATGGCTTGAGTCAGAACAAGGCAAGACCATGCCCAGCAACTCTCAGTGAACCTCTTCTGTAAGCTACTATGAAGAAACATGGCTAAGACATAGGTACATAGTAAAAACACAAGACATACTAGAATATTCTCCTTGTGGTGTTAGAACTTGCACTTTATTCTTGTCTTCTGGATTTGTTTTTGCCAAAATGGAAAATTGGATTACTGGAAGGAAGGGTAGATTTCTGGAATGTGAGCACAAAAACTGAACATGAGCTCAATCTGCCCTCTCTCCACTAACATCTTATTTTCTAATATCAATAAGTGCTACAAGCCATCTATGTGTACTTTTATATATGTCACCATTATACTGAACTTTTTGTAGGAACACACAGATACACACACACACACACACATACAGACATACACACAGACACACACACATACAGACATACACACAGACACACACACAGACACACAAACACACACACACACACACAAACACACACACACATACAGACATACACACAGACACACACAGACACACACAGACACACACACACACACACACACACACTTCCCCCTCATCTAGGACAAGTGCTGTGGCTATCTTTTCCATAACAAAAGCTAACAAGAGAAAATCATCACACATATACTTAAATCAAATTTTATGTGACTCTGGAAGCTTTCAATAAAGGAGACCTGAAGACAAGCAGAAGACTATTCTCATTTACACGCTTAGTGAAGACTGGACAGCATGTATGGATATGACTGGTTGGAAGGGTCTAAATAAGATGTGGGTCAAGCCTTATTTTTTTGATTCTTTTAGATTCTTCTCAATATATCTCTTAAACTTGGGGCACAGGGAAATCCACTTGCTATGGGGACAAAATGAAATGAAGGCCAGAGAAAACATCTATTTCCTAAGTCTTTTGTAGTATCATTCACATCAAAGTCCTGTGCTTTGAAATCATTTTCTGAGCTCACTGTACCTGGTGAGTTTGGTGTGCTCCTGTTCATCTTTTGATACCCAGTTCACCTGTCACATTCTTACATAAAATTTTCTTTTTAATGAATCATCAGCCATCTGTGTGAGGCATACTGATATTGTATACATAGCCTATTCCTTTATGTATCTTTATGTTTCTGCCTGTGGAGTAGGGCATGAGATCATTGAAGGTATCGTCTGGCTCCTCTTTGTACCTGAAAGAGTACCAAGTCTTGCTTTAGAATGGTATTATAATAAATATTTTTCTTTACAAACTTAAATAGCTCTCATCAAATGCTATGTTTGGGCAGGTATGAGCAGGTACAAATCATAAAACTGGAAGAATAAAAAAATAGGAAAACTGGAGGGAGAAGATTGGCAATAGTGTGAAATCAAAGGAAAAGTAACTTGGGTTGTAGAGCAGGCATGAGAAGGAGTGTAGGTTCTTGGATAAGCCCTTGTCCTTGTCCCATAGACTCACTAGCAGATGTCCATGGAGGAGGTGAGAATCCAAGTCTCACAAAGTCCATGAGTACCAGTGTGTAATCTGAAGGCTTGTCAATAGATTTCTAACTGTCTTTTTCATAATTACTTTAGTGTTCCACCTTGTAGTGTTCAAATTTTCTAGAAGAAGAAAAAAAGATCTGTCTGTCTGTTTGTCTGTCTCTGTCTCTGTCTCTGTCTCTGTCTCTGTCTCTGTCTCTGTCTCTCTCTCTCTCTCTCTCTCTCTCTCTCTCTCTCTCTCTCTCTCTCTTTCTCTCTTTCTCTCTAATCCATTTGACTTACTTTGAAAACCTACTGGTTCTTATTCATGTAATGAGTCAGTCATGACACCCTGTGGCCTGTGGCTCTATCTTATGCTGTTTGGTATCCACTTATATGGGACTTTCAAGTTTCTGTGCTCTGTTCTTTAAGACTTGAAGTCTTTAATATGCTTTTGTTAGCCTTGTAACCTCTTGCAAAGCATAATATATAGTTTCAGCACTCTGCAGATAACAATATTTCATGAACATAGCAAAGACTGACCTCTGACTGCTTTATATGATTGAAATTGCACTGTGGCTTTAATTTTCTGAAGCTGCTTCCTAGAAACTTTGCATAAGTCTTAGCTGTGTCTTAATAAACATGTGGTGACCTCTACCTATGAAAACTAATGTGGTTTTGAATACTGATTGCCTACAGCTTTTCACATCCTTTTTGAGTCTGTAGTATGTCAATAAATGCCAGAACCTGGGCCAGAAATGAGGGTAAAGAGAATTTTTGATCTATCTTCTTTAGAAGCCATACTTTTATCCCATTCTTTTTTTTTTTTTTTTTTTTTGAAAAAAAAAAAGAAATTGAGAGAATGCAGAGAGAAGTTCAATGACAAGATGAAGTGATAATATCAGCAGCCTGTAGCTCTTTGCATATGGGTGGTCTCATCGAGTTTCTTCCCTCCATCTTAGCCTGTGGTTCTATGTGATTATTTAGGTCTTAATTTGGGCACAGTGTGTATAGTTAGATGGTCATTTTGAGGAAGCACAATCTCACTGTAGAATTTTTTCTTCCACACTGTTATCTTAGCCTTATCTATGGGAGTTTTACTGTATGTGAATCTAGTTTGCTGTAGAACCCTACACATACCTTCTGCTGTCTTAATGACCACTGAGAGATGGAGAGTAGGTCTTCTCCCCGGATAAGACCCTGGCTTATCCAATGCTGTGTGGATAAGCCCTGAAATCATCTCTATACACACAAGCAATACTACATGGCCTCAACCGTTGTGCTTAAATATTCATGTGATGCATCTATGGATATAAATGTAACAGTAATCAAAGAAAAAGGGGGAAAAACAAAGTGCGTAATGAACTTGGGAGTTCAGTACATTTTCCTGCATGATCGTGACTTTCTGTATGACCTTGTTACAACTTGTTAACATATCTACATCTCTCCTCTACACTGACGGTACATGTCCACATACGGGGCTCATGCATGTATGAGCATGAGGTTTAGCCCATAGTTTGCCAGTTCCTGCCTATGCCATCAGAATAGCCTATGCCATCAGAATAGGTGGGGACAGTGGTACTTTTTTTAAAAGAAGCATTTTTATCTGATCTCAGCACTAATTTTACAGGTTGGTTCATATTTGAGGTATAACAATGACCATATATGACCTGGAATGTATTTTAAAGCAATATTCAGAGTTGATATATGGTAATATACCTTATTCTATGATACTCAGCAAATGACCTGTGCTCCAGCCAATGGTATGAGGTACAATATATACTGAGGTAACCATGGTTGCATAAGTTTTTCTGATTTAAGGTGGCTTGGTTTCTTTTGGTCACTTTTACAACTTAATATAGTAAATAACTAACACATGGCCTTATTTTGATAGTGCTCTCTGGAGATTATTAGAGAAACAAAATGAAAATTCTGTATAAAAAAACATTTTTTAACTTAAATTGTCTATCAAACAACTGGTTGTTTGGATTAAATACTTTTGACTTCCCTGTCAATATAACTTAGTTTTCTTTATAACTGAACTGGCTGTTTAAATTTTCATGTGACTGCAGCTATCATGAAGCAATTATTAGGAATAAGACATTTGAAATTTGTTTATCAATAATCCAGTATCAGAGCTGGGGTGGTATAGTACCCGATTAGCATGAAAAGTTCTTGGGTTCAGTTCTAAGCCCTGCAGCAATAATAATGATCATTATTAATATGATGGTTGTTATTTTTGCTTATAACTGGAGTTGATTCGTATTATATCTACGGTGTTGGGGATTATGCTCACAGCCTTGTGTGTGCTAACTCTGTCACTGTGCTACAGCCCCAGCCCAAGTTGCCAAAGCTGCTTTTATCACACTGACTTAGATTGGCAAAGCTAACGTGATCTTTTGCAGATAGAATTTCACACATTTCTAAAACCATGCCAAAATGAAGAAACAGGATTGAATTGGATAGCAGGATTTAACTTTAGCAACTTATTATATTCAAGAAATCAAACATAGCCTGTAGAAAATAGCTCCCTTGGTCTTTTCCTCACGTCCTCTGGGATCTGCTCTTTACAAAGTACTAGCCAAGTTCTCCATGTATGAATGTTACTGTGTAAATGCTTAAAAGACACCAACATGCAGTGAGTTCCTTATCATAGCTTTCCAAAGCCGTCTAGAAACAAAACAAAAAAAAAATTGGTAATGTCTGGTAATTAAAGCACATCACTCATATATAATTTTAGAGTTTGAAAAATAAGACTGTGTTGAATATCAGCACTGATGATGAAAACAGACTGTGTACACAGTTTGGGTTTTATATAAATACTTTAAAATATTGGCTTTCTTCTGTAAAAATAGATGAATAGTATCCAGGTTTTTACAAGAATTTTAGCATAAAAACAAAATTGCTCTCATCCTCCGTGTTGATAGGAGGCATGAAGAAAGGTGCAGTATGTTCTGGGGAGACACGAAGGGATCCGTGGGACTGATGCAGGCATACATTATTTGGGGGGCCGTTTGGGGGGAGAGGGCTGCATAAAGGGGCTAGGTGATATCGGCTTAGCTGACACCTGACCCACAGTGTTTTTCATTGCACCTACTGTTGATGGAGAGATACTGATGGTCTAGAACCATGTGTGAACATGTTCTTCAGGGTGTATCCGGTGTTGCTTTTCATCAGGCAGGCCATGAGCAGTGAGACCCGGCCTTCTGGAAGCAGCAGGTCATCGTAGCTGTATTAGCTTTTTTCAGTTAGAAACTGAGATCAGGGCAACGGGCCTCTGTAGGATATCTTTATTAGTTTGGACTATTATGATACACACCACACTATGATCTTACCGGCTTAAACTATAGATTTACCACTCTGAATATCTAAAAAAACTTAGATTTGGGTATGGCACACTCTGATTCTTAGTGAAGACCAACTTTCTGGTTGATGTGGAGTGTGATAGAAAGAGAGGGAGCAGCAGTCCTATTTCTGAGAATTCCACCCTCATCAGCCTCAGGGCAATTGCTTCCTATAACCTCAACCTCCACATACCATCACGGTGAGGAACTAGGCTTTTCACACAATATTCTGAGGGATATCCATTCATTCCATGACATAGAGAGATTCAGCTGCCTGTGACCAAGGCACAATCCACATACCCAATGCTGGAGACAAAGCAGAGTAAATGAATGTAGTTGTGATAAATCTACCCAGTCACCTTCATGTGTCTTCAGAATGGTGCAGCCATCTTTGGTTGATGACATCGGACATTTCTGACTTCAGATCTCTGTTGTGGACAATAAATATATATTTTAACTTCAGCCCTTTTATCTGAACTTGGAATTGAAGGCTCTGGACTGTCTGAGTGGCCTTCTCCTGAGTGTCCAGAAGGAACTTAATGAAAGTTTGAATTTGCAGAAGAATTATCGAGGGCTTATTGAGACTTCTGTTCACGGATTGTACTACATGCGAAGGTTTCTGTTTGGTTTGCTTATTGTATTATTGAGATATTCAAGACAAAGTAAATCAGGAATCAGGAAGAGAGTTGAATTTAACATGCACTGTTTAAAGAGTACTTCAGATTCTAATATGGAAAATATTAACTCATAATTGTGTAGAAGAAATTTGGTATCTCTTACATGGCACAAGTGTCTTGAGAATGTTAAAATAGTTTAATCAAAATAAGACTCATGAAGCTACTTTACAAATTGTCAGTATATACACAGCTCATTAAATTGATAAGAAAACAAAACATTTTTTAAAGATTTGATGCCTGAAATTAAATTATTAATTAAATTAATTCAATTATTATTGAAATAATAATGAATATATGTGACACTTTTCTCTCGTGAGTTTGGCTAAATGTAATCTTACTTGGGTCTTAGGATATCAATTTTTGTCAATAAAGTCAGAGAAGTGAAGATATTATTTATATCAAAAGAAGTGTAAGGTCTAAAGCAGGCAGCCTTTCAACTGGGCCTGAAAGATGGCTAGCTTTTTTTTTTTTTTTTTTTTTTTTTTGCATATAAGTGAGAATATTTTAAAAAGTACTTGTAATGCTTTCTCAACAAAAATGTAACCATTGACTAAGAAGAGTATTACTAGAATTTTCATTTTCAGATGAAAATATTCAAGGTCTTAATTTTAGGTACTTATGGAAACTGTTTAATTTACCATGTATCATAGAAAATGGCATAAACCTGGTGACATGAGAATTGGGGCCCTGAGATTTGGGTTGAACAAATGAAGGGAAGGATTTCCCTTGCAGAAGACTGTTTTAAGCAGAATACCATATATCTGTGTTATCTGAGCACATCTCAAACAACTAACAGCATGCACCCCACACTACAGTTTCTAAAGACAAGCCAACAGCATGATCAACTACGATCTAGCATTTGCTTTCTGCCCCTTGCTTTCAATAGATATAGAAGAGTATAGCTTTTTAGTATATTTTCATAAGATATGGTTTCCTCAGCCCCTCTAATTCTAATATAGAAAGTATCTCACCAGAGAAGGAATACCATCTATGGAGACTGGAGGTCAGATTCCCAAGTTCAAGGGCAGCCCTGGGGCATGGCAGTGAGGTAAGCTGCTTCTGCGCTCAGGATTTGCACACAAGTCACCACAGGCTGTAACTGAGAAAGGAGACCAGACAGTGTGGAAGTGAATGCCTTGTACTTTCATTTCATTTAAATTAGTACAAAGGGAGGGAACAATTTTGCTTCACATGTGAAGTCAGTCATTTCTTGGGCTGCTAGCTCTGTGTTTTAACAGAACAGCTGTTCTGTACAATGTGGCTTTCTGCAAGCTGTATTTCCACTGCTAGAAAAGTGGCAGTCTGCCAAGAGAGTGCCCAGACCAACCCCTAAACAACAACAACAACCAAAAAAATCCTTTTGTCAACGACTCTAATAATTTGTACAATTGAGGGGGGGGCTAGTCCACAGTCTTTGCAGATGTGCATTTATGATGCTATTTTTAAGCAGAGGGCCATGAAAGAATAAATTCATACGAGTTGTAAGTTGATCATTCATTTTATGCATTTGGCTTCTGCTCCTGCTAAAATTTTATTCTGTGTAAAGAAAACACAGCCAGCCTTGAAACAAGGTATGCCAGGGTGCAACAACAAGAGGGAAATTTTCATTTTTGAAACCGTGATGCCTGCTCAGAAAGAGTGCTGAGGAGTCTTTCTCCCACCCTAGCTAAAGAGACAAATGCTACCTACTGGGCCCCCCACAACAGAAAGTTGCCACCCTTCAGCATGTTGAGGAAATAAACTCTTAATGAGCCTGCTTTCTTTTACAGAAGTCCGTTCTCCAAAAATGAGTTTAAGTGCTGAAGGAAATGGCAGAAACATTTGCATAACCAGCTTGAAATTAATATGTGTTAATTCTCAGTAATTGAACATCAGAGGCACCAGGCCTGGTCTAAACTCAGATACATTGTCTACACTCTGGTTATCTAGAGCAACAGCTATGGTACTTTCACTCCATTGATGGAGTTAAGATGAAGTGAGGTTTAGATATTGAAGTTCCCAAGAACAACGTTCTTTTATGGACAGAGAAAAATCTCACCTAAGCTTGGTTCCATATTATACTTGATATGTATAGAAGCAATTTACAGCATTCACCCCAGATTACTGAAAATGAGCTAATATGCTGAAATAGGACATGAAATTTAGACAGACTCAAGAGAGAGAGAGCAGAACAGGGAGGATTGGAACTAAGCAGTGATGACGGAGACAGATCAAACTCTTAATCGCCAGTGTCTCTGGATTCTGAGTCTAGCCAACCTTTCGTTATTGGTTTCCATGCAGAAGACCCTGGTTCATAGTCTACATAGGTGTGAGGGTTAATTGCTCAGTGAAATGGAATTGTATGTGCTAGTGAACCAGGGGTGCTTGTGTGCTACTCTGCATGAACTACCTCTGACAGACTGTGTGCTCCTGGACGGAAAGTGTTTCACATATACTAATGAAGTTACTAAAACTCACTTTATTCTCACACATAAATTCTTCATAAGGTAGTTGCTTACAAAACATATTTTGTACTTCAAATTGTTACTCATGTATCTTCAAACATTTCTTGAGTTTAATAAGAGTATACAGTGAAAACTATAATTCTTGTCATCTGTGCTTGTCTACAAGTAAAGGCCATTCAGCTTTTTTAGATGATAAACCACAGACCAATTGATTACATATTGTTTTATAGATGTTTACAGATCACATTTCTTATATATTAGAGAACTTCTCTTTGTTAAAGATTTCCGTGCCGATAGGTATTTTGTAAAAATTGTTTTTATAAAACAATAGATACTTTTTTTTCAAATAAATATTTGTTACTCTTTTAATTTTTTAAAGAAGAGAAATAGGCCTATATCTACAAATTATGATTTAAGGTATCAGAAAGATATAACTGTCCCTGTCAGAGCACACTACTGATTTCACTGTTGGTGTGATAATAAGGAGAGACATTTTTTAATATTTCTTATTGGATAGTTTATGTATTTACATTTCAAATGTTATTCTCTTTCCCAGTTCTTCCTCTCACATCTCCCTTGCCCAGCTTTTATGAGGATGTTCCCCTACACTGGAAACTAGCCTTCAAAGGCTTCTCCTCCTATTGATGCCAGCCAATGCCATTCTCTGGTACCTAAGTGGCTGGAGCCATGGGCACCCCCATCTGTACTCGTGGTTGGGTGGTTTAGTCCCTGGGAGCTCTTGGAGGGGTCTGGTTGATTGATACTGATATTCTTCCTATGAGGTTGCAAACCCCGTCAGCTCCTTTAGTCCTTTTTCTAACTCCTCCATTGAGGACCCTGTGCTCAGTCTCAAGTATCTTGATCTGTATCAGTAAGGCTCTGGCAGAGCCTCTCAGAAGGCATTCTTATTAGGCTCCTGTCAGCAACCACTTCTTGGCATCAGGAGTAGTGACTGGGTTTGGTGACTGCATATAGGATGGATCCCAAGATAGTGCAGTCTCTAGATGGCCTTTCTTTCAGTCTCTGCTTCAAACTTTGTTCCTATTGTTTCTCCCATGAGTATTTTGTTCTCTCTTCTATGAAGAACTGAAGCATCCACATTTTAGTCTTTCTTCTTCTCGAGCTTCATATGGTCAGTGAATTATATCTTTGGTATTATACCTACCTATCAGTGAGTGCATACCACGTGTACTCTTTTGTGTCTGGGTTACCTCACTCAGGATGATGTTTTCTAGTTCTACACATTTGCCTCTGTATTTCATAAAGTCATTATTTTTAATAGCTGGGTAGTACTTCATTGTATAAATGTACCACATTCTCTGTATTCATTTCACTGTTGAAGGACATCTGGGTTCTTTCCAGCTTCTGGCTATTATAAATAAGGCTGGAGAGCCATTTTTATACATACACATTATATTTTCCAAAAATACATTGAGAGTGTAGTCCTTGGAACCTACAAAGATTCTTGAAACTAATTGAATAGAAAGACATAAAACTATTATGTGTCACTTGTCCCATAGTTGTATAAGTGTCATAAAATGAGTATTGTTTTTTCCTCATGTATGTTGAATAGTCTATATATTTTCATCAGCTTTTAATGCAAAAGATTAATATGAAAAGGATTTAACAATCCTTCTTAAGGTGAAAGAAGATGATTTATATGTTGAAAAATTTACCAAACAAAGTGCATTCAATTTAATCCATGTTCTATTTAAATTTTGAAGTATGTTAAAGTATATCTAATATTATTGAATGCTGTTTAGGAAAATAAACTAGACAAATAATTTTAATAAAATTGTATGCTGTAGTTCATGTTAAAGTTTTTATACATACAACTGGTATGGGCTTAGTTACTGGTATGGATTTTGTTTTATCCAGAATTACATCCTATCACATTCTAGCAGTACCCCCAGGTGGATTGAAACCGGTAAGAAGACAGTTTCTTAGGTTGCAGACCGAGTGCCATTATAATTGTGTGCCTTGGCCTAACTCCACCACCTCTCCTCTGGACATAACTGCTGATCTGCAGGGGACTATGTGCAGGGACGTATGACTGCCCTGGGGCTTCATCCCTACCATGGAGGCGGTTGTTTTGACTTAACCAATCCCTAAACTACACCTACACATGTGCTCACTCACTCATGAACCTAGACTAGGAAACCATAATTTGCTTATTCTTCGTGGGTTTTTGGTAATGTGACATTGTACTCTGACACAGAAAATTTTCTGGTGTTAACCAAACTGAAGTGAGATTTCCTCCTGTTCACTAGTGCTTTGTTGAACTCATTCTTTTTCCTGCTGTCCTTGCTTAGGGACTATGTCTCAGCTTCTCTTCCTGTACCGAGTGAAGGGGGCTGGTGGTTGCAGCCGGTGAGACCTGAGTGCCTCATGGTTTCCTGCCTCGGGATCCTTCTGCCTTCTAGCCTGATCTCTCCCTTCTCTTTCTGCTCCCTCTCTGAACTATTCCTTTGGGGTATTACAGTTCATACTCTTGTTCAAGGATTTGCAGTACAAATCTGTCCAATAGTGGTAACATTTTAAATAACAGCTAAGCAATGCTCAGAAGTGCAGCCCGCGTGAGCCAGGTGTTTTAAGTACAGGTTCTCTAAAATCCAAAGGTTTCTCTTCAGTTTCTAGAGCATGTAGCATTGGCCAGGGGTCAAGGAGGGAAGAAACTCACTATTGCATTATGGGCCATTTCTGCCCTGCTGCTGTAGGAAGCCTGTAGGACGTGCAGCAAAGGCCTCTGCTGCTGCTGTCACTTGATTTGCAAAACTAAAACCAATACCCTTTCAAAGGTTATCAAATCATGACAAATCCCACAGCAGTCAAGTCCCTTAAAACAGCCATTCATCAATGATTTCATATTCTGATTTTGAACAAATCTAGCTCAGCCTTATCTTGATGTTCCCCCTAGTAAAGACCACAAATGCTAGCCCTCTATTTCATAACTATGACCAACAAGTGAGCCCCAAAACCAATAGATTAGTTTTATTATAACGAGTTTAAAGGAAACAAATTGCCTGCAACGTAGCTAGAGATGTGCCAAAGTGTAAACTGAGGGCCTGGTTCGGGCATGTGTCTAGTGATGCTCAGTGTATGTTTGGGCTGCAAATGATCCGATTAGATTTCTTGGAATCAAAAGAAAGAGGATGCTATGTGTAGGTCAGTCTGCATTTTAGTTTGCTAATGATCTCATTTTAATGTCACCGTTTAGTTCCATACTGATCATTTATACTGACACAGAGAAAGAAAAGAAAACAAGAAACCTGTCATCAATCATTCATTTAATCAAGTAGAGAAAGTAGATAAATAAACATAGTGAGTTAATTATTCTTCTGCATGTAGTGATTGACAATAAAGTTAATTTATGCCTGTTTTAACCCTTTATCGGATTGTGCTGATAGAATTGATAAGTACTAACTGTTAAAGGAACTTCACTGTTATACTCAGTATACTCCAGAAAACTCAGTTGAGATCTTGAGAAAGTTTGCTGTATCTGGCATGTTTACACTGCTTTGAAAACCACTGAGGTTTTCTCCTTCCTATCCTATTCAGACCCCTTAATGAAGACCTGGTTGTTTTGAAGTGTGCCTTTTTAATGTGGGAAACAATTTGTAACTATAGGTAACTATGTTGCTGATTCACATATATTAGATTATGTAGTAATAGAAGAGAAATATTACAATAAAAAAAACACAACTTCACCTTTAATGAGGGTCTCGAAAGTTTTACCAACTTCTTTTGGTTTAGCTAGCCTTTCCCTCATTATCCAGAGATACTAATGCTTATTCGGTTATTATTATTAGAGATACTAATGTGCTACTTCTGGACACTCTTTATTAAGTGACTGTTAATAGTTTGTGCATTCTGTAGAGCTGACCAAGTAGTCTGAGGTCACTTCCAGCTCTCGAGCTAGTTCAGCTTGAAAGCACTAACCCTGGAACCGGGGAGAGCTGGCCGGCAGGGAAACTGTTTTTTGTAGGCACATCACTGTTCTCAGATCCTGTATTTGAGTTTTGATTGCTTGTGGTGCTGCTCACTTTTTGCATGCAGTGGCAGCAGGACTGCATCAGGATGCTTTTCGATGAATGGATTAGATAAAGTAGAGCTGTTGCGTAAGGGCAAAGTAAAATCTGGAAAACGTCTAATTCTTAATGTGTAAGTTACAAACTAAATAAAATTCATGAAATTAGTGTAAAAATGAGAAACTTGTATGAAAGTGAAAGGTGGCTATGAAAATAAGTTGAAGGGTCCTTTTCTTTCATTTTGAATGATTACTTTTTCTCAATATACCCTCTTCACCTTCCTGTACCTCTCCTGCCAGTCATACTTTGCACTTCATGAATTTTTAACAAACATATCAAAGAAAATCTTTCACAGTTTTTAAACAATACTTTGTGGTCATGAATGTTTTGCTTGCTTGCATGCATGTCCCTGGTGCCTGTGGAAGCCAGGAGAGGATCCTGGATCCCTCTGACCTGGAGTTATAGACGGTTGTGAGCTACCATGTGGGTGCTGGGAACCTAACTCAGGTCCTCTGCAAGAGCATCATGGTTTCATAACTACAGAACCATTCCTCAGCCCCAAAGCCTTGTTTTATTTATGTAAAATGTGTGTGTGTGTGTGTGTGTGTGTGTGTGTGTGTGTGTGTGCAGGTATGTATCACATGAATATTGGTTCCTCCAAAGCCAGAGGTGTCACATGCCCTGTAACCGAAGTTCTGCATGCTCTTTGTGTTTTGCCTCCTCTTTCCTGTGTGTGTAATTAAACAGTATGAATTTGTGTCTTCAGGGCTATGCTCTTTACCAATCAACAGTGTCCTGAGCCCTGGAAGTGTCTGTTGATGATTGTGGCATACTGAAGTGATAGGTAACATTAAAGCCTCCACCCTGGATACCAGTTTCTTTCATTGTGTTTCACCTCGAACCCTTGCTTATGCATGTCAGTTACCCAGTCCCTGTCGAGTCTAAGGTCCCACTGTTAGCAGATCTAGCAATGTCCCTTCTTTCTGCCGTCTCATTGGAACCTTTTTTGCTCCTTTAGAATCAAAAGCTTATATTGACCACATGCCACACGAAGGAAATGAAATAAAGATGCATTTCAGCTCTTAAAACATGTATGATATATGCATTATAGAAATAAGAGTTCAAACCCAAGAACCATTAAGTTAATTGTAAGGAAGTACCTGTGAGATGTAGCTCGTGAAACTGAAGAAAACTCTAACCAGTACACAGTGCTGTTACCAGAAGTCTAAAGACATCCTAGGACCACAGAAGGAGTGTAAGAATGCTTCCATTAGCTTTTCTCTGCCTTATGCGTTTTCCTGCTTCAGCCACTCAGTGACCCTTACAGTGGCTACTGTCCCTGTGTGTAGATGAAGAAATGGAAGTTCATTGTTAGGTGCACTTTCAATTCTACACCATGTTAGTGTATGTCCCCAAGGAAGCTACCCTAAGCTACATGGCTACTTTGAAGCCAACTCCACGATGTGGGTTGATACATAATCCCCCAGCTTTGGCCTAAACAGTTCAAATTTTGTCAAGAGACTCCTGGTCCTTTTGTTTTGACTTTTCACAAACCTTTAGCTACAAGTGATATAGTCCAGTGATGTTCCAAGTTTCCCGAAGCCGCTGTTTAAGCTAATAGTGCCGTGACACTCGGACCCTTTGTTCTCCTTGTGCTTCTAGTCTTTATGAAAGGTCAGTCAGGGTTTTGATTTCACAGTTAAAATCGAAGTGAAATATCAACCCCCGAGGCTGGCCTTTCCACTAGATTTGGAAAACTTTAATCTGTCAAGACTGCAACCTCCAAAGCGCTTCGGCCACCCTTTGGAAGACACAGAGTATTTTAATGCAGCAGAGCCCTGTAGATATCTGGGTACTGTGTTTTTTTTTTTTTTTTCTTTTCTTTCCTGTGGACTGGAAACAGCATCCCCTAACAGTCTAAATGCTTGTCTTGACATCATGATCTTTAGGTTTCTGATATTCTATTGTGCTCATTGATGTAATCCTCCCGTTCTGGGAGCTCCGTGTCCTCGGGCTATTTGTTAGACAGCCTTTCCCGAACCTTGCAATACCAGTTTTCTCGGCATTTTAGTGGACAGCTTACTCACTGAAGGCATCACCTAAGTACCCATAATACATTCTTGACTGAATAATAATGTATATGGGACGTTACTTTTTTTTTTTTTTTTTTGCCTCATAAATGGGTAGCAATTTACACAGCTGTGGATGTGGGATGTTTCAATCCCAGACCATGTTGTAAGAAAAATTGAATGACAGTGAGCAAAACAGCAGTAATTATAAAACTAATTACTAAACGCTGATGATGCCCATAGGCTTTGCATAACTAAAATTAGAAAAGGAAATTGCTTTCGGCTTCAGAGAGGCAACTTGCTAGTTATTTTACTGTCTCAGTCAAAATGGAGGGTAGGATATAAACTTCAGTCAGGAGCACATACGTGCACACAGATATCTATAGATTAGCATACACATACATATGTCTATAGATTTGCATATATACATTTTCTGTGTTGAAATGTTATTCACTCTAGCTTACGGTTTTATTTATAGAATTTTATGCATACGTATTCATATAAAGAAGACAAATATTGAAATACTTCAGGGCAGCATATAGTTACTGTGCATTTTGGCATATCTTATAATTATACATTTCAAGTAATGTATTTACAATATGTTTTGTATATTTGGATTTTTCTCATGTAGGTTTTCATAAGCAGAGTATGTGCATCTCAAGCGTTGCATAGCGGATCTAATTCATAGTACAGCTTTCAAAATGAAATATCCAATGAATTTGAGCATTGATCAGCTCATAAAAAAAGTGAAGTATTGTGATTGGGGGAGGCAGGCAATCGCCGTGTCCAATATCTCAAGGCAGATCTTCTTTTCTTCAGTGGGGAGCTGGGAAAGAGGTAAAATCTGCTGATATTGTGAGCATGCCGACACTGGCTGTGGAGCCTGGACAAGCCGGAGATTCCAACAAATGTTAGATCTGATAATGATAATGTCCAAATGTGAAGAGACACTGACTTATATTAAGATGCATATAAACAAAAAGTGATCCATAAAATCAAAATATCATGTACTGGTTTCTCCCAGCTAGGTTTTATTTTTTTATTTCAGTTTACATCTTCTCTGTCTGCTGCAGACAAGTGTGACGGGACACAAACGCTTTCAAATAAACCCTTAGTGCGTATAGAACAAGCTTCAGAAGGCGTAGAACCTGTATCCAGACAATGATTCGTGATTGACAAGAGAAGGAAAATTAGTACTTCCTTTAAATTTCAAGTTATTTAAGGGACCCAAACGTAACGTTGTGTATACTTTTTCCATTGTGTGTAACTTTTAAAGACTTAAGTTACAATGACAAAAAGGGGTCACTGTCTGTAGACATATAGGACTGCATTCAGTAATATGTGAATAACTCAGTTAATAATTGAATTGAGGCTGTAATGAAAGGCGTTGTCTTTTACCTAGTGCACAGTGCAGTGAGTTAGTCCTTCCCATTTGTGTTAGTGAGTTTAGTAATTAGTTATTTTACCAAACAAATGGTCCAGTAATGAAGGGATAAATCACAGACTGGCTTATAAAATAAATAGAGGAAGTCCAGCTCCTTATAATGTCTGGCAGTTTAGTCGGCTGTAACTAATGTGTATACAAGTTGAGATTAAAAAATAAAATCTCCATCTCTCCAAGTTACACAGGGCATTGAGAATCCGGACAAGACTATTCTGCTTACTAGATAATGTTTACCTATGGAGGGGTGTTACTCACAAACACGAGTGTATGAGCAGAGTCAGGTCGGAGTGAGCTCTGACAAAAATCAGGAAGTTGCCATGCCTTTTGTTGTTGTTCCATCGTCCATTTTAGCCTCACATTTATCTTTCAGGTTGCTCTTCTCTGGGTCTAGGGAAAGATTCTCAGTGCCTTGGTGCTGAAATGCATGTTTTTGTTTATTTGGATGAAAGCACAAGGCCCAGGGTAAGAGCTGTGGGAGAGATGGGAGCTTGAAGACAGGCAGTTCATTAGTTTATTAACAAGGAATCACCGTGAGTCTAATGTGTGCCAGGCTTGCCACCATCTTGAAATGAAATAGAAACTGCCTCCTACTGCTGTTTAAATGCAAAGCCTCATTATTTTTTGTATGTGTGAATTGAAATTTAGCCCAAGACAGATAGCAAAATAGGTGGATTTTTTTTTTCCCAAGGCTCTTTGTTCAAAATTCACCGTCATCCGACTCATTAAGGCAGTCCACAGTGGCCCGTGGGGTACCGTTTTTATCAGCCTGTACCAGGAAGCTAGCTTTGCTCACAGACAACATCATTTTCTACAAATTTTCTGTCATGTTTCACCTTGGTAATCTCCATCTCTTGTGTGCAAAAAAGAAACAATTTATTTTCAGCACTTGAGGGATACGGAACATCTGACTGCTGTCATAACCTATTGTTTTTAACATAAACATCATAGCTGCATTTGCTTTGAAATATTGGCCCATCATTGCATGAATCTGAGCCACGCACAAAAGTGTCACCTTGTGATCCCTGGCATCAAAATTGAGACCTATTGCCTAGAAGGTGTAAACTGCTCCTTCATATGCATTTATTTCACCCAACCTAGAAATAGATTTCTTTTTCCTAATTGAGATAAACAGAGCAGCTCCCACACCAGAGCTTGGGAGCATGTCTTGTTCTCAGCCGTCGCATACAGAACCCTTCAAATGTAGCTAGGGATCCTCTGTATTTTCCTATAGTAAAAGATGGTTGATCACTTACTGGCCAGAGCCTTGCTGAGTAGCTTACTTCACACTACCGTGCTTCCCAACAGGAGCTCAGCACTGTCTTTTTATTATTCTAGTGGAATTGTCATACCTTGCATAGCAGCAAGTGTATGTAAGAGACACTGATAATCTTTTCACTATTCGGGATATCTCCAGGCTGTTACCTAAGCTATTGCATCAGCTCACTGCGAAAGTTGCCATTTGCCTTTCTTTACTTTCTCTTCTAGCCTAAACTTCATTTATCTGCACAAAATTAAAGCAAATGGTCACGTTGGCCATATATTGGCCTTCTTCTCTTCCTCCTCCTCTCCTTCCCCTCTTTTTCTTCTTCGTTGATGTTCTTGATTCTTTTCTAGTGTTACATTTCTTACAGCCCCCTCAAACTTATTAATAACCATTCAGAACACTGTGGGATGTCTAAATATGGCTGCCCAATACAACATTTCTTTACTTTCATCTCTAAGCCTCAGTCATTACTGAGATTCAATAAGTGATCATTTACTCTAAATTTCTCTCTGTTTTCTGCCTCACCTTGACCTTCAGCTATCTCTGACTCAAGCAAATAGCCGTTGCTTCCTTCCCAAGATGTCTGTGGTCTTTGAACTTTTTGACCGTCACCTCTATCCCTGTGAGCTGCCAGGCTAAACTGTCTTATAGCTCATTCTGGATGTGATATCACAGCCTGATCTTGCTAAGGAATAATTTCCAAGTACCTCTTGGGGACTCAATGTTCGTATTCTGGGTTTGACTTTTAATTTACTGATCAGTTGCTGTGTTAGAAGTTTTTTATGTGAGTCTGGCCTCCACAGCCCTCTTTGTATTCTTTTCATTTTTATACTAATAATTACCATACTTCCCAATTAATTGCCATTTGTGAATGTAATTGGTGTGTTTCCTTTCTCTCCACACCACTAATGAAGATGTTAAATAAGTCTTAACATGAGGCTAACCCCAGCAGAATTCCCCTGGATCATGAGCACATTAGAGTTTACCATGGCCCTATTTATTTTTTATGACTTTGAGAGTGCTTCTGGACGAGACATGTTAATTCGTTTCTAGGATTTCACAGTAATGGAGATCTCTGTGAAGTGTCTGTCTAGATGTACAGTGCTTAGTGAACTCTGTGATTTTCTAAAAACTAAGAGTATTGATTTACTTTTTACATAGCCCAGAATCTTAGAAGCATTGTTTGCATTCAAGGCGATGAAAACAAAAGGTTTTGTGAATTTAATGTATGAAATCTTATCACCGTGAGATAAATTCAACTGATGTTTCCACGTTGGGAGAGATTGTCGCGGAGGAGGGCATCAAAGGTGTGTAACACAAACAAACTATGTAGCTATCAGAGAGAAGAGTGCTTCCATTTCAACCCAACAATATTGGGTGTACTTTCTCTATGATCAACATATTACAAAGGAGAATACTTGATATCAGAGGTTCTGGGACAGAATGAAGTGGGGCTCTTTTGAAGTATGATTTCTGAAAGCACAGCATGAAGCTCAAATAAAGTGAAGGACATTCGCTATTACAAGTAATGTCCTTAATAATCTTGTTAGTCTAGTCGCTCTCTGTACGAGACAAATGGAACATTATTGGCTTATGGGCTGTAGTAAATAATTTAGTTTCCAATATTCAGGCTGCTTTGACAGTAAATTAAAATGACATGAAAGGGGCTTGTTGAATAAAGAAAGTATCCAATCAAATTTAATTGGCATGACTAAGGCAGTAGAAATATGTTTTATAATTAAACCATGTTGTCTTGGAGCTTTATCAGCATGTATGAATCAAAATGTCAAAAATTATTCTTTGATACTGCTCATCTAAAACTTTCCATGGTGAATAGTTTTCTTAAACAAGCTTCTAGACACGCATATTGATGTAACATGAAAATAGTTTCTCTTTAAAAAAAAAAAAAGTAAGTGATAAAGTTAACCCTCCATTTGGAAACCATTGCAACTGAAATTCTGCTAACAGACCAAACAAGTCTCCTTTATGGAAGTTCATTCTCAGATTGATGTTTTAATAACTCAGGGGACTGTGGTTTCACTAGGGTCCTCTAACAGTATTTTAATATTTAACCTTTTGGTGAGGAAAAGAAAGTTCTAAAGTTACTGAGATGCTGAGATGAGCCCACGTTAGAAAAGCATTAGTTTTGAGAATAAAAGAAAAAGGACAACAGAAGGTACAGTTTAGGATTCCATTTCCTTCCCAAATTCAAGAAGAATTAAATTGTCTAAATTTACCAGCAGAGGCACCAAGTGTTTCTGCCATAAAAAGAAGCTGTAGGAACATCAGATTCTTGTATGACTTATTTTTTCTTCCCTTAAAATTGTGCATAGCTAAGTCTGTATTTGTAATAAAATTCCTAATGATTCTTTCTGCAACTTAGCTGGGAAATATATGGTGGTGTCTTCAGTCTAGAGAGACTGCTTATAAAAATAGAAATGAGCCTAGTGAATCTTTTTCTCTTGCAGCCTTTCCACGGGCCGGAGTCAAAATCAACTCTAGCTGGAAAAGGGGGGTGATGGAAGGAGAGAGATTCAGGTGCCTCACTTTTACTCAGGCTGTGAAGGTCAAGGTTGTAGCTTTGAACTTAGTCAACTTCTGTTTGCTTATCTCTGGTCACTTTGGATAAAGACAGATTTTTGTGACCAGTCAGTCAGATTTAGTGATGAGCCCCAAATACAAGCAGCTACTTTGGAGATTACGTTTGGTTATATCTAAAATCTTCTGAGACAATAGGCTAAATGTACTTCTAAAATATGGTTTTTTGTATGGAGCTGCAGCTCTAGATGACCTCAAATATACAGTATTTCCTTGACTAGGGGAAGGAGGTGATAAAAATGGGAGTTCGTTACAATTTCTCCCCAAATCTACATTCCTCCCAATGAAAGGCTTTTATTTCTCAAGCATATTTTAATTAAAATTTTGGCAGGGGAACAAATTTAGGAGGCTTTAAAAATCACTTTTCCAGTGGTGATCAAGTAAATTATACATGCATACAATTTATAGATAACTTAATTTTCATTGTTTTATGTTGTCTTTTTTTGATACATAGCTAGCAAAAATCATTACTGACAAATTGCTTTCTGTACTACTGTGACCTCAAAGGGGGTGGGGGGTGGAGAACAACTCTATAATGGAAGTAGAAACACCTCATCAGAGATAAAATTTTTGGTGAGAAAAATGCAAAGTATGTGATTTATTCATCTATAAACATTGAGCTGGAGAAGCTGTTGTCCCTAATCCTAAATAATGCAGAGCAAGATTCTTTTTCCATCTATTTTCTACATGTCTCTTTGAGTGGTTCCCAGAGTTTGGCATGGGTTAGACTCATAGGGATGACTAATGGTTAGACCAGTCTTTCGAATTTGTGGTTTAGAATTCTGAGATTGGGTTCAATCAGCTGCCTTTTTGACCCGACCTAGGTCCTGCTGGGGAAACCTTCCCAGAGAACCATTCCCAATCGGCAACTTTCATGTTTTGTTTTGTTCTACTTGTAACTATTAGTTTTTATATATCATTAATGTTATGTGTCTTAAGCAAAAAGAGTGCCATTTGCCTTGAAGACTTCAAGTGCTCAAATACTGTTTGTTTAGAAAGGAATGTGAAGGTTTCCTTGCCTGGAAATCTTCCTAGCCTAATCCACTTCACCTCCAGGCCTGTGGGTATGCTTAATTTTTAATTCCTGAGTTACAAATCTCTATTGCACTAGGACCAAGGTTAACTTTAATTTTATTGGCAAGTAAATTTATTATGAAATTATATATCAAAATGAAATAGAATCTCATTAAAGTCTCTGGTAGTGTTAGTTGGTATCCATAGCTGTAACTTTGTAGCAACAAATGCATTTTATATTTGCAATAGATTTTATACTTTGGCATAGTCTATTGGGCACCATGTTTTTCTTTATCAATATTTAAAGACAATATAGCTGAGTGGTTGCTGGGTGGTTGGGACTGTGAAGTTTCCAGACCTAAAGGTCTAGAAATGGTAGTGTCAGACGTGTATATGTGGCTTTCATCTTCTTGAGTCTTATTCAGGTGCTGGGCACAGTATAAAATTAAAACCACCTATCATTCATCTGTGGATTGTTTTTCTAGTTGGCTAACTTTGAATTTAGCCTCCTATTAACTCTAGAGTTTCTGTTATCATCCCTGCTTTAGGAAAAGCAAACTAGAAGTAGTTAAGTCTGGGTCCAAGAGTATGTGTTACGGTCAATATTAGAACACTCTTCAGTTTTACCAGTCTTGCCTGCCCTGCATTACTAGAACTTTAAATGTATTTTTGATGGTTTGAATAAGAATGTCTTCCATGGGAGCTTATGAGATGACTCAGCAGTTTAGAGTATTAGTCTTCCAGTCCCCAGGACATACATGGAAGTTCACAACCATCTGTAATAATAGTTCTAGGGGATCTGAGGCTTCTTCTGTCCTCTGCCGCACAGACTGACCTGCAAGCAAAGTTCCCATACATAGAGACAACAGCAGACTATCTCTTGGGGGACTCAGATATTTGTCCATTTGGTCCCCAGTTGGCCCTGGTGTTTGTATAGGCTTAGGAGGGGTCTTGTGGAGTCTTGTTGGAGGGAAGATGTCACTGGACATGGGCTTTGGGAGTTTAAAGCCCCACAACACTTGTGTTTCCTGCTTTCTTCTTACGGTTGAGAATGCGGGCGATTTGCTCACTGCCATCGCTGCCCTGCCCCTCCTCTGAGGTGGTCTCCTACTTTTGCAATTGTAAGCCCACATAAATTCTACCTTCTATAAGCTGCTTTCATTGTGGCATTTTTTCACAGCGATGGTATATATTTCTAGCTGGGAGCTAATTCCTAGTTGAGCAGTGTGCATGGATGCTGCCCTGCCACGGCATTCAGCAGGACCTGCTCCTTCTGGGATGCTTCTTCTGACCTTGCTCTTCCTTTCATTTGGGACAAAGGGGTTTCCTCTAGGCCAGTAGTTTCTATATTCTCTTCTACACTGAGGACATTTTACTGTAAGATACAAACAAATCCACAGATGGTTGTTTGGAAGTCATGGCCCTAGGCCATTGGTTCCAGGCAAACACAGTTGAAACCTTTTAGAAAGTGTACTCTGTAGTACCTGACTCTGAGTACTTATTGACTATTGGCCAAGCAGCTTTAATGATGAGCCTGATAACAGAATAATATGAAATATCATCTCTATGTACAAAATCCACTGAGTGCACTTGGTTAGTTATCTCATTTAATCTTCAGGACACACAGCAAACCAGTTAAAAGAGTCAGATTTCTAATCCTAATAACACATCTCCATGTGCGAAGATCTTCAGTCATACATTACAGGGCTCCTATTTTCCACAGTCAGATACTTAGCTCTTTTGGTTGATTTGGTGAGAATCTGATGCAAGGCCCTAGGCTCAGCCTTTAATATGGCAACTTACTGTTATTGGCTAAAACAATATGCTTTGTCCACTCTAGACCATTTAATCATTTATAGAAAATATACAATAATAGAGTTTCCGAATGACATACCATCTTCTTAGGCTTGGGGAAGCCTCTTCTTTATGGAGATACAGTCAATAGGTAAGGATTGGAAGGAATATATTTGCCCCCCCCATTTCTGTTCCAAAGTTCAATATAGACTCATAA
>NC_137969.1:198933840-199152538 GCF_963924665.1 Micromys minutus
TCTCTGCAATTTTAGCCTTAATGTGCTCATTCCAAAGAGCGGTATTTTTCCAAGTGAACAAATAACGTCAGTAAAGCTTGCGATCAGTAATAGCCCCACGCTGATGCTCGCATTGAACTTGTTAAATCAATTCACTAGACACTCTCTAAAGTGGACTGTCTGTTTACTCTGACTTGTACCCTATGTGGATGATCTATTCTTTGCATTTATTTGAATGATCTTCACATTCAGAATTGGTAATTGTTCATGCTTAATGGTAGTTATGAATGGACGTTTTCCTTTAAAAATGATGTCTATTTTGTTTTGGGTCTGCTCATTTTTCAGCCTTTACTATTTGAAGGCTATAACAGTATAATACGAGTAACCACTTAAATGTGGATGTTTTTGCCTCTCCAAAAAGTCATATGCATACTTGTCTACATAAATGCTGCAGATAAATATCTCCCACAAATACCTACAGTATTTCTAAAGACCTTGCTTTACTTGAAGCACATGCTCCAATATAAATCCAGCTGTTAATTGTACCAGCAAGGGTAAAGTAGAGTCTCTTAAACATAGACAACATCAGACTAGGGAAAGATGGTGACATGCTAGAAAGCAAGCATTTTGGGGAGGCAGACAGTCTAACACTGCTCATTTTTTACTGGAACAAACCAAGCCTGTTATTGCACACTGCCTTTTTTTCGGTAAACACAAAGAGAAATCTGAAGCCATCAATCTTGCTTATCAATACTGCTCAGTGTGATTCTTTTCCTAGCCATTCCCCTTCCCCTTTTCTTATACAGAACTTCATTTTTCTCCATGTCCTTTTGATATGGCTATGAATGAGTTGGGGGTCGTGTTGGTTAAAACAAAATTAATGCTACACATTTGTACAGTTGCGTGCTGCTGACCATGTGGTGAATGCACCTCCATATATGGAAGTCAGATAGATATGGCATATAGGACAGTATATGAATAAACTGAGTTTTCTGTTGATGATTGTATCCAATGTAGTGATAACCAGGCCACTTCAGTATATGGATTTGTCCATGGGTAGCCAGGTGACTAGCAAGGCTGCTATCCCCAGCCCCTACTGAACCAAATGAGCTACGATTCATCTGTGTCCTTGAACCCTGCTTTTACTTTTCCTAGTTACAGATCCTTGATGTCATTCTTTCAGTGGAGTTGGGTGTAGCATAATTTTAAATTAGGTGTTCTATGCAATAAAAGTATCAGTGTATAACAAATATGAAAATATTTTAAAGGGAAATTTATTAAATCATAAAACAATAAGTTCTTGTTTCAATTTAATATGTTCACAGTGTTTTTATTGATCATGCAAACCTTAAGATGTGAAGGTAGCCAGTGCCTATATGAAATGCTGCTTCTATTTGAAACTTAAACTCAAAAGTGTTTATGTGTTCTCCTTAGAGTTTTAGTTGGGGTTAAACTCAATTCCTTTCAGACCTAGGGACTGAAATATATTATAGTTTGCTTAACTAATTTTTCTGCTTTATTCTGTTCAGGAAAATATTGGTTGAGACTATCCATACATTCTATATTTTGTGTTAAATAGTAAAGCTACTAGGTTAGTATGTATTATGTTTAAGCTACTGTAATTTATGTGGTGTCTATGAGTAGCTTGCTCATTTATTGAGGTGTATATGGAACCTTTTTTTTTTTTAAAGTCAGGTATAACCTATCAGACCACATTTCAAAAATCAGACCAGAGTTTTCAGATGCAGCTTAGGGCTCAGTAGAGGATAATATGCAAATCGAGTAAGGGAATTAAGGCTTAAGTGAGGAGTAGACATTTCTGGAGATATAATGACCTATGACTACGCATGACTACATGTGTGTTTTGCGAAGGTTCCTATGTATCACACCCCCTTCTCTTAAGATGAAGAAATGGCAACAAGGAGTAATGAATGACCCTTTTATCTAAGTCAAGCTGGAAACCAGAGGAGTCCTAACAAAAATAACAGTTTGCTAAGCATGGCATTTGTGTTTTACACAAGCCAGGCTTTGGGAAATGCAGAATTCCCATTGTGAAAAGGAACTCAGTACAACTGATTGTCCAATGATATTGAACGTCAGTAGTCATTTGTTGGTCATCCTTCCTCCTTTCTCTGCTTTCCTCCTTCCTCATACATTTCTCTGTAGAGTGCACTTCCCCTCCAGCTTGGGTCTTTCATTATGCTTCTTAGTGGACTTTGCAGATGCTGTACACCCTTAGATGTGAGCATTTCCTAGGTGGAGATTTTGCATACTTAGATTGACTGAGCTTTGATTCTAAGATCTTACCTACTTAATATCATGTGGCATTTCTGTTCTCCAACCAAGATTTCTCTTCTGAGTTTTCTGTCCACGTGTTCAGCCGTCTGCTGTGCATTTTGCTTTGGTTTGCCAGGGGCTCTTTAAATGCTTGATACCAGTTATCTTCTGAAACCTATTTCTTGTCCTGCATCTGCTAGCTGGGTAAAATAAATCACACCAGCCGGGAACAGCAGCATGTACTGCTTTGAGTTCGACCTCCTATTCCCGTCAATGAGATCAGCCTTTTTCTGTCCCCATGCCCTCTGCCATTCTTGACTTGTCACTATATTCTCACCTCCCTCCGACCAACGGGAGTCCTACTGTGTGCCCTGTCCTTTCTCCTCCTTCCTTATATTCCAATGTTTTATATAGCTATATCTACAGGTTTCTTTCTAAAAAGAAAACATACGTATGCCATTTTCCTATCTAAAATCATTCAGGTCTTACCCCTTCACTTCCTAAATGCATCGGAATCCATAGTATTTTATATCTAAAATATAATTACCTATCCTGTCCTATCCCTTCATAGCCCTGTCCTTGACAGGTTCCTCATTTCTTTGGCCTTAACATTGCTGTCATGTGCTGTATCAACACTCCCACTGTTTGCCTCTTTCTCAGCCTAGTGGCCAGAATGGCATATCTCTGCAGCTTTTGCCCTCAGTTCCAGGGAAGATTCTCAGATTCCTATCTTCATTCCCACATCTTGGGTTCATTTTTATGATGCGCTCCTCCATGTGTTTGCTTTTTGTCACCTTCATCAAGCTTTTGGTCCCGCCATTCCCCCAAGCCAACTGCAGTGCATAGTTAGAAGCTGCCACTCAGTCAGTTAACTAGACAAGGGAGAATGGATTAATACATGAAGGGAATGACTCTCTGGGACAACTGCTTGTAAAAACTATAAAGTTACATAATATAATAACTGAGGCCACCAAAGAAGCAAAAGGGGTGGTGGTCACTTAGCAAACAGCCTCCTTCACCAGTGACTTTACTGGCCAAATTCTAGATAATGCATTAACTATAATATGCCTTCAAATTCCACTACAGTTCCTAAATGTATAGGGAAAACTCTTGGACATAGACCATTGGAAAAGTTATAGAAATGTATAACGGACTCATAAGCGATGATACAAGCTTTCTGGCAACTTCAGAGAGATTTGTACGGGAAACTAGCTGCAGAGTGACCTGGTCTTTTTATTTTTTAAATTATTTCTGGAAATGTATTAAACCTGTGTTGGCCAGAAATTTTTGGAACTGGGCACAGGCCAAAGCCTGCATGAATAGGAAGTTTGCTTCTGACCTTGTTCAGTAATAGATATGTTCCTTTCCAACAGGAGCAAGCCACACTTAGCATAGAACTTTGAAAATGACTCTGTTTTGAAATTGCTTAATGCTTGCCTTCACTCAGAAAGTAATTCAAGTGATGTGTGAGCAGAATGCCTAACGGACCTGCTGCTCAGATCTTCCTGGCGGGCCTGCTTGTTGGTGTTTCAGCTCATAGTGAGACTTCAGGAGTGTCACCTTCTGTCAGATGATTATGCTCCTGTCATTTACAACTCTTCCTCTAAGTTAATGTTCAATAGCCACATTTCCAAGTTAGTCACAGGAGTCATAATAGGACCCACATGTTTCTAATTCACAGATCTATAATCATGAAGTATTTGCTCTAGAAAGACCCCGTATAGCCATAACTTAATTTTCACATGGGCTTTTAGTATATATCTTTTTAGTACAGTATTATTCAGTATTATTGTTGTTGTTGGTGGTGGTGGTTTTGTGTGTGTGTGTGTGTGTGTGTGTGTGTGTGTGTGTGTGTGTGTGTGACTTAGCTTTAGCTAACTATTTTATTCCATAAGAGAGGCAGTCACTTAGCCCTGAGGTACCCAGTTTCTGCACCTAGTGCAAAATCCTGAAGATGGTGCCTTTTCTGGGAAGCCTGTTTCAGCAGTGATTAGCACCCAAGGAGAGGATTTTACACTTAAAATTAACAAGGTCAAGTGAAATGGGTAATTTTCTATTGTAAAAAAGGTAAGAACTAGACAGATGGCTTGTGGGTAATAGCATGCATTACTCTTGCAGAAGACCCGAGTTTGGTTCACAGCACCCTTGTTGGACAGCTTACTGCAGCTGGCAGACCAGATCCAGGGGAGCTGATATCCTCCTCTGGCTGCCACAAGCACCTGCAGTGATGTACACACGCTCACAAATAAGGTAGATGATGTATTTTTTAAAAATATTGAGGAAGAAGGAAAGAGGAGAAGCAGGGAGGAAAAAGAAGGAAGGAAGTTAGGAAGGAAGGAAGGGAGAAAGAAGAAAAGAAGGAAAGAAGGAAGGAAGGAAAGAAAGAAAGAAGAAAGAAAGGAAAGAATTATACCCTGAAAGAGAATTGTTTGGAGTTCTAAAATATGTACCAAAAATCTGTTTGTTTAGGTAAATCTACATTATGGAGAGAAACAGACTTTTAAATTTAAAATTATTCATAAATATCTATTTTTATATCTTTTAACAAAGCCACAGCATTAGTAAACGATTCACTTTCTATATTATAGGTAAGCTTTACATTTGAATTAGTATTTAGTGTTGCGTAAAGCCTGCTCTTATAGTTAGAGTCAAAGGTCAGAAAGCAAGTTTCGAATATCATCCAGAGAAGTGCCATAGACTTTAATAGAATGAAACTTAATAATGCCAAAGACATTCTGATCTAACAAATATGCATCTAATTATAGAAAAAAACAACATGTCTATGTCTTCTGTGGTGAAAGTATAAATAAATAATTTCACTCATTTGGATTGGATTGTAATTATTTTCGATCGATTTCTGTTTTCATAAATTATAAATAATAACAGTCCTAATTTAAATCTAGGAAATAGCAAATTACTAGTAATTCTACTAATTAGAACTTGACATCTCTCCCCAAATATTATCAATTTTAGTTTAGGTTTTATTTTGTGATAAATTAGGATATAATCTACAGACTCCATACTTCAGATTTATTTTTGCTTTTACTTAATACTGGCTACTGTGAATTTAGGAAAACATAGAACAGTGGCAACCATATGGGGCCAAATATGGTCCACTTTTTCTCCCTCAACCCAGTTGTAGGTCTCAGGTGCAAAGGGTTCATTATCTAGTATCCTTGTAGTTACGATATGTGATTAGAGTTACATACTAGTTCATTCCGCATTAACTTTTCCTGGTCTTCCCTGCACTTCCCCATCCTTCTTTCCTGCCTTAGGAATTGCACCCAGTGCTGTCCCAGGTCATGTCACAGTGATACAAGCTGCACAGTCATCTTTTCGTGGATGCTTTCAGTTGAGACAGAGTTGGATTAAGTTGCCCTGGCTACTTAGTCATTGTGAATTCATTTTGGAGCCTTGGCAGCCTTTCAGCTTTCAGTGTTTCTACCTCAGCCTTCCTAGCAGTTAGGGTTGTGAAATTACTATGCCAGCAGGCCCAGCGAAGGTTTTAAAATGGAATTCGGGAGTTGCTGAGAACATATTGACAGAGACCAACATGGAAGACATCTCTCCCACCCTCTCCCAAGGTTACATTCTTCATTTCATTTGGCTTTATTTATTTAAAGTTGACAGGTAGCACTGTATGTTTTTATCATGCATAACATCAGATTTTGAGGTACAAATACCATTGAGAGATTCAACCAACTAACAGATTTTTTTACTTCACCTAGTTATTTCTGGGACAAAAGTCCCTGACATCCACTGTCTCTGTTTCTTGGACAAGGTATATCTTCATTAGCTGGGCTGTTGTACCCTGTGATGGGTACATGGGATTTTCTTTCTCCTTGTTTTCTGGTGTAATTTTCATCCCAATATTATGTTAAAGTCAGATATTCTCTAGATCATGTTTTGTATAAATAAATATAATGCCAATAAGATGGTAGAAATCCAGATCTGGGTGTCTCCCATGGGTCACTTAATTATTTCCGTCACTTCACACACTGGGGGAGGGGGATGTATCCCCCAAAGATAAGTTGACTGAAAGTATTAAAGGCAGACCAGCAGGTTCTTAGGCAACCTCTCTTCAGTTGAGTTCTCCCATTTTGAGCTTATTTCATAAGATCTGGTCACCTGGGTGACTCCCACAAACAATCTTTCTGCTCCTGTCTTTAATTGTGGCTGTTCCTATGTTTCCGAAGGATTCATATCCCTCTTCCTGAAACATGTTTCCAGCTTGCTGCTCTCCAGTCCATGGATGTTCTGTTCATCTGCGTCCTCCAACCTTCAGCTCCTCCCTGGAGCACTGGTCTCCAGTGACCCGTGTCTTTACAGTGCTTCCCATATTAGCACCTGTGTCTGGGGCTGTGCTGCCACGGGCTGCTCCTCACTGGCAATCTTGCTGCCCTCATCCATGCATATTATCCAAGTAATTCTTAGCTTCCAAGGCTACCAAGGAAGCCTAAAATCTGGACTGCCTGGGAAATGTTGGAATTCAATCAGTCCAAAAACTTGGACTCATTCCTAAGTTCAGTAAAAACTGTACCTACATATCTGTATGCTGTTGAAGATTTGGTTGTTGTTGTTGTTCAAATGAAGAATAAGGTGCACTGTGGAAATAGATAATTTTAAACATATTAATTGGAGTGAAGAACGTGTGAACTGCCCAAGTCCTGTTCTGCTCATTACCACTAAATATGACTGTTCTCACAATCCCGTCATCTGTTCACTTGGGGAGGATTAGTCTAAAAACGGTGGTTGTCATTTGTTTCCTCATGAAAATAAAACCCTCAGCTTTTAACATTCTTTCCCATTCGATTACAAAATGACCCCATCTTTCTCAGGGCTGCCTTTTATGATAGTCAGCATAAAGGGGTCATTTTGGATAACAGTTGTCTTGATTTTAGGTTTTTTGTTTTTTTGTTTTTTTTGCAATAAGGACTACATCTTGAGTACTTTAGCCACATTTTATGTCATTTCCTAAATTTTGCAGAATTTTGACAGAATTGGAACTTCTGGGAATTTACAAAGCAAGGAAAACTGAGCACAACTCAAGAGTCTACTGTTGTTAAATACTTGGAAAATAAAGTTAAGGCACTTAGTGGGATACTAAGCCCACGTAAGAAAATGTGGCCCAGTGCCCTATGAAAGAACTAGCCTTCATCTGGGCTTCTCTGTCTTTTCCAAGTGGGAAAATCTAATGCTGGTGGGACTAGTGGAGGCTGGACATGGAAATGTCTTTTATGGTTGAATAGAATTGCTCTATGCATTGATGTGAAACTCTGCATGTCAGTCTCTGATGTTTTGAGTCCTGAGTATTGGACCTAGTCTAATGGGGAAGGGGTGGGCTGCCCTCCTCTCCCCTCTGTGTCCCACACAGCTCATCTTCACATCTTGCCTCTGTAGCTATCATAATCCTCAGTCTTACTTGAATGGAAGCCAATGCCTGCATTGCCCTAGACATACCTAGCTCTGGCCCATTCGACAGCCTTCATAGCTCATCAGAACTTCCGGTCCATTTGCCATGCTGACTTTCTTTGTCTCAGCCCTTGTACTTCAGGCTCATGATTCCTAGGCTAGTCTCTTCTAGTCACTAATTCCATTTTATATTTTTCCTCTATAGAGGCCTACAGTTTTTTTAAGTCCCTGATCATGTATTCCTGAGATTTATCATTTGAAATTTTTTCTCTCCTCCTGGCATTCTTTACATGTCTGCCACACCTATTCCTATTTATTCCCCACCACCACCACTGATCTGCCCTGTGTGCCCCTCACCCATGTTTCGATGTGGCCCAACTGGCCTGGAAATTGAGGCAGCCCCTGTTCTCAGTGTCCCTGGCAGTGGAATTGCAGGAGTACACCACAATGCCCAGCTCTAGTCTTTTTGATTCATAAAATGGTTGCAAAACAAACTTCCTACCAGCAACATGAAACAGAAATTCAATTCTTCCCCAGTCTGAGTTTTAAATAAAGTAATGGAAGTAAGTCCCATCTTCCCTCTGTTTTTTTCTATTCTTCTGCAGTTCTCTTCCCTTTCCAACTTCCTTCCTTTCTCTTACCCCCTCCCTCTGCTAATCTCCTCCCCACTCCCTTACTTTAGTCTTTGAGAAAGGATGTCACTCTGAATCCCAGGGTGGCCTGCAATGTGCTCTATAACCCAGGCTGACTTCAAACTCACAGTGCTCAGCTTCTGGAAGACTGGGATTTCAGAAGTCTGCACAGTTCCTGACAGTTATTTCCTAAAGAGATGGAACAGTAAATCAGTAAATTATCATTAATTACAGTCTATTCTAGTTAGTTTTATGTCAGTTGACAAAAGCTAGAGTCATCAGAGAGGAGGGAACCTCAACTGAGAAGATGCCTCAGTAAGACCAGGCTGTATGCAAGCTTGTGGGGCATTTTCTTAATTAGTGATTGATGGGGAAGTGCCCAGCCCATTGTGGCTGGGACTATCCCCCGGATTGGCTGGGGTCCTGGGTTCTAAAAGAAAGCAGGCTAAGTAAGATGTAGGGAGTAAGTCAGTAAGCAACACCCCTCCAGGGATTCTGATTGGCTTCTTCCTCCAGGTTCCTGCCCTCACTGCTTTTGAGGACAAACTCTTAGGTAGAATTGTAAGTAAAATCAACTCTTTTCCTTCACAAGTTTTATTTGGCCATGGTGTTTCTCATCACAGCAGTAATAACCCTAACTGAGACATAGCCATGTTTGGTAACCCTTGACTCATGGATAATAGGCAATGCTCAGGGAAGGGTTTTGATGGAGACGTATTATAAATATAATTCATATTGTCAAACAACTTTATTTTTAAATTATTATTTTAATAATAAAAAATAAATAAGAATCAAACAATGGAGAGGAAATAGACACTGCACAGAAGCTTACCTGTAGTCCCCACAGGTCTGTATTGATTGTGATAAGTGGCTTAGATGACAACTCTGACCCCTACATAATATTCAGTATTAACTATTACAGATGAAGAGTGGGAAATAGTAATATCTTAAATAGCCATGTGCCCACCGAATGGCTCTAACAATCTTGTTCAGTGGAATGTGGAAGCAAAGGAGTATGGGGGACTCTGAGATGAGCACAGGTGACTAGCTCAACAGGCCAGCCATGCTTCTGCTAAGCAGGAGCCCACTGCAGGCAACCTCCCCATTTCCCATGTGCATATTTCTTCCCAAAGCAAAGTACTGTCTTCCACAGCTTTTCCCCTAGCCTCTGTCTTCTCCGGATTGCCTTACTTCCTTCTCCTGTGATAAAACCCTTAGCTCATTCTGCTACTCATTTGAAAATTTGAACTTGGATCTTTGAACACATTGTTGCTGTTTAGAGGCATCCACGTAGATAATTTACGTCTTTGGAAAAAGAACCGCTTTGCATGAACAGATCACTTGAGTTTTTAGATCAACCTGAATGCAGAGCTATCATTGAATGTCTGAGTCCTACATCCAGGTTCTCAAGATGCTAACAGGAACTTGTATGTTGGGCTTCACAATCCAAATTCAACTTAACTCTCTTCCGGAGATAAGCCTCTCTTTGGTTTCTACCTATAGAAGCCCAGCATTTTGTGTAACAATTAGACTTTGCATTGATGGTTCATCTACCTTGTCTCTCAGGATGACAGTCTTGACTAAGCTTTCTATGTTTTCTATCTGGTTCCAAATGGTACTCATATGTGTTCCTTAACCTCCCCAACCCACGCCTTCCTTCAGTCTGTCTAAACAAGTCTTTCCATTCGAAATCAACCCTATTTGCCTTCTTGGCCATTTTCTATTTAAAACCTGCAGTGTCTGTCGTTGTTATATGAAGTTGGCTCATGATCACTTAGAGTGATGAGCCTGTGTTTAGGTGCCTATTAGACTTCCTGAAACATTTGTAAGGCTCCTGCTCATTCTCATCCTCACAAAATGGATGCTCATTCTGCTAAGAAAATGGGACATACGTAAGTTTTTAAAGAGCCCTGTCTTCTTAAGTCTGTCATTTTGGAAATGCATGTCCCTCCTTGCTTGTGCTGCTTTCTGGTATCCCAGGAGGCCATACACATTGCTGCAGTGATCTGGAGATTGAAGTGAGGCTTGTGTTAGACCACACTAGACACAGCTGAATTTACTTGTTCATGGTAAGGTCTCTTCCCCACTCTGTTCCTCATTCAGTCTCCCCACACACAGCCTTTATCCGTGTGTGTTAGTATTGGTAACTGTTTCAAGGATCAGTTTTGCCAATTAAAATTGTTTTATAAGCACAGGATTCACAGCCCCGATCCTCTGTTTTCTTTGGTTTCATATTAAATCAAGGCATGGTACTTTGGTTCGTCTAGCTATTCAGAATCAAAACTTGTTAAGCGTCTGGCAAGTTAACATTTCCCATCATCGTAATACAAAGATTGACATAGCAGTTTTATGTGTCAAAGTAATTTTCTCTAGTCTGCTCTTCCCATGTAAGAACTTCGGTAGTTTTCTTTCTATTCCAACGTAATGGGGTTTGAAATTCAGACATCATTTTATCCTAAAGCAATGTGAGGAGATAGAGGTGGTATCTATCTTATTATAGGAATTCTTGGCTCTTGGGCTTAGCAACAATCACGAGGAGTTGGCGCTTGCCTTGAGAGCAGAGTTGAAGTTGGGAATCTGTGCAGTATTTGGTGCAAGGTAATGAAGCAGAAAGCACGGCTCATCTGGAGTTTAAAATAAACTACCTGCTAGGAGCCTGACAGAAGGAAAAAGTGTTGGCTTTAAAAATTACTCACTCCTCAGCTTTGTTCTAAGCCTGATGTATTCCAAAGATAAAAGTAGAGAGGACAATTTTTAACAAGCTGTCGGGAGGTAGACGCTGCTTTAGAAAGCAGCACGCAAGCAGCACACAAGCATCACGCAAGCAGCACGCAAGCAGCACGCAAGCAGCACGCAAGCAGCACGCAAGCAGCACGCAAGCAGCACGCAAGCAGCACGCAAGCAGCACGCAAGCAGCACGCAAGCAGCACTTGCTGCCATAGTCCAGACTCTGCTTTGGTCATTCTAGATTTAATCCTGAAGGATTGGCATCCCAGCAGGAACCTCATTTCAATGGTTGTGTTGATTGTCCTATAGATAAGACTAGTGAGGTGAAGAGAATTCGGGTTTCACCCCAGTGTTTTATAGTTCCTTCAAATTCAATGTGCAGCATGTGACCTCCATGAGCGCATGGCAGATTTTGGTTGGTCAGGTCATTGCAATTAGGTAGACACAGAATTTAAGTGACGCCTCTCACATCATGGTAAAACATTAAAGCTGTGATCTTGAACATACATGATAACAATAAGAAGTCATTATAACATTAGGCATATATGATAATAGTGAGATATTACCTGCCTTGATTTTTGCAGTCATTCATGCCATTTTTTTTTAACATATAGCCTCAAAGTGGGCTTAAAGGTAGATCACTAAAAGATAGCTTAATTAATAAGAGAAATATTTTAAATGTAAAATGAGGATCATTATTTTTAGTAAGGCTGTTGAAAGCAGTTTACTAAAAAATTATATTGGAAGATAATAAGTATGAAAATTTTCAAAAGCAAATAAAACATATTTTTTAAAGAAAGTAAACCTGAATGTTTCCTTTGGTACCGTGTGGTGTGGTTCTCTAAGAGTCTGTATGCCTAGATGTCGCTAGATTACTTAGGTTTGATTAAGAGAGTTAGTGCTTTGCAGGGAAACAGGAATATGTGAGAAACAGATGGAATTCCCTCTGCCCAGCTTCTGAGCTTCCTTCTTCTAGCAGAAAAGACACCTCTTATAACGGAGCATAGGTAAAGGAAGATGCTCAACAACCAGTCTTTCCCACACTTTTTTTTCTACCATTAGCCTAGTGAAAGTCCTCTTATGTCATTGCTACTTTCTAGCCTTCTTTCTTGGGTCTCTCCTAGATCCAGGACCCTTTAAGGCCTCCAACTGTACTCTCTATGGGAGCTAAATGTCTGCTTTCCTCCTCCTCCTCATCATCATCACCATCATCGTCATATACCTTATCTCTCAACCACATTTCCCCTTCGTCCACTCCTCTTAGTCCCTGCCCCAAGATCCAGGTATGGCTGTATAGTTGCTTTTCATCTCGTTCCCATACTTGTATCAAATAATGTCTCTCAGTGCCCGATTCATTCCCTGAGTTGTTATGGCTGGGTCTGAGAAGGTGACGGACACAGAGGAAATGGGTTCAAAGTTCTAACTATTATTACTACCCTCGCTATTCTTTGGGTCTTACGTGGCTTCGTAGAAAGAACCTCCCCTGTAGCTAACTTTTCCGGATTCTTCAGTGAGATGACATTTTCTGAGACCTCACAGTGGCAGAAGCCAGTGGGAAAGGTACAGCGAAGACTAGCTACCTTTCGATGCCAAGATTATCCTTACTGACATTTCTGAACCCAACCCTTGAAGCTCCATTACTGAACTTTTGTCTGGTATTATAACAAAGAACTATAAAGTAGACCCATTACAAACAAACCAACAACAACAACAAACCCAACAACACAAGAAGTAGGCTTTAAGCCTAAGACTTGAGATCTGAAAAGACTGTGCAGTCGAGAAAGTAGATGAAACACCACACTGGCGTTTCTTAGGGCTGCCTATTTTCCTCTTACAATATAGACTTTTCCACCTGTGGATGTCATTATCTCTATTATATGGTGAGGGATTTAACCTTTTCTGTGATGTTTGGCATGAACATTTTCTTTTCATGTTATAAGCAGTCCCGTAACAGCTAACGACGAGTGAGCTGGGCTCTGCTTCAAACTCTGAACATGGTGGCACTCACCTCATTCTCAGCGCCGTCTGAGAAGGACAGGGCTGCTTTTCTCTGTTTCCAGCACAGACCATCTCTCCTGCTCCACTTGATGAATTTCGAAGGCATTTTAATGTGAGACCTTTGAGAGAAGATTGATATCTTTACAACGAGGCTTCAGAGATTGGAAGGATGGCTCAGTTAATAAGAGTAGTTGCTGTGTAAGCACAAGTACCTGAGTTCAAATCCGCAGGCTTCAAAACAAACAAACAAACAAAAATCGGGCTCAGTCACATGGTAGAGAGAGCGACCAGTAAACTCACTTGAAGTCACCAAGGAGTTTGTGGACACTGGCTTCCGCACTCTCTCCATTTGTATGTACTTGAAATATTTTAATCACTCTTTTAAAAGTAGAAAATCAATATTGACTTCCTTGCAGTGAGCCCTTAGATTATGTTGTCTGATTCTCTAAATGATTTTCTTTATTTGAATTATACACAGGATAACATTTTAGAAAAATATGTGTGTGTATGTGTGTGTGTGACAAACACATTTATAATAGGTATATGTAAATTAAGAACATAGAAATAAGCACATGCATATTTACATACCCTATACCTTAAAGTAGCTTTTGTGTTTCAAAAGAAAACTGTTGCAAAGCTGTGATGTCTCCTGGGAACACATTTAATGTGCATTGCCTGAAATTCATTTTTCAAAACTCAGTGTTATATTAAAGAGGTCTATCTGCTGAAGCGATCAAGGGGTAAAAGAAGCAGTTCCCTTCTTTATGTATGTGAGAGGTGGTGGTGACAGGTTACATATTAATTTGCACACCTCAGCATCATATCATCAGCTTTGAATAACTGAGAGACATCTTACTTCCCAGGTCCAGATTTCCCTTTTATGAAGGAATCCAAAATGGGATGATTTGTAGTGAGGGAAAGACTCAAGTTGTAGAATCTAAGGCTGGCTACACTAGATGACACCCAGGCCTGTGCTCTAATTTCCCTCTTAGATGTGCTTGCCTTGGCTCTACTGCAAACAAACCACCTAGACAGGTAAAGCTAGAATTGCAATTGCTGCCTGTCCTATATGTGTCTGGCACAATCACTTTATTTAACAGGTAAGATAAACTGAGGCTAACAGAGGAAAGGGGACTAGATCAAAGCCATCAGATCTGCTTTCTGACACTCCAGAGGAGACCAGCAGGAGTTCTCAGGGCTCTGCCAATGAACTCTTGCATAAGAAAGACTTCACACTTCAGCCACTACAGGCATTTGCGTTCACAACCCACATAGTCTCAACACCTCTTATTGGTCATCTTTGGAGATAAATATCAAAGGTCTGAATGCAGAGGATTGTTGAGAGACTTGATACATTTAAAGATTCTTCCCTATTTTTCTGTCCAAAAGGGACACATTTGGAATATCTAACATAGCAGTGCAAAGAATTGTTTGGGGTGGGTAATTGCCAGTCTGACATTTGTTATTATGGTTTTGTCATTTTTACCCCATGGTTTATGAAATCTGCTATTGTATATTGCCCAGAGGCTTTAAAAAATCAATGGTTGCATTTTAGAGCATATAGAATAAAATAAATTAAATGCCACAATTCACGTTGTATGATTTTAAGACCTTAGGGAAGCTGGGCATATCAAGGTCAGGCTATTCCTGGAGTATTAAGGATGCTAGAAGATGGTGCTTTTAGCTCATTGTACTTTCTATATCTTTTATGGTGTCAATTTTACTATATAAATGTACAAAATGAGAAGATATTAAATGAACACATAGAAACTTCTGAAATTGAATGCTGCTGTGGTAGCATCAGTAGCATTTGAGGGTCTTGACTTTTGGGAGGACTGTAGACACCAGCCCTCCCTTCTGTCAGCTCATCAAAATGGAGAGAAGAGAATTAAGGATAGGGAGGGACTGTGTTTGCATGAATTAAAAAAGTTCATAGCTACTTTAAATGCTTATGAAAGTTCATCCATGAAATTAAGCTTTCTTTTACTTCTATGTTATCATATAATCCAGCATTCTTCATGGAAGAAAAACAGAATTTAATGATATATTTTCTCGGCTATCTCTTACTATATAAGAATTGTCTAAGCAATTTAGGATGGAACAATCAAAAATATTTCTTTAAGAAAGATTATTAACTAGATTCTAAATGAAAATGTTCCAAGGTTGGCATCTGCACATATACTTTGTTTTAATCCCATAAAATGCTTAGTTGCAGGTCAGGTACACATGTGTGCTAATAACACACATTGAGAGGAAGCAGAAATAAGAAAACTCGTGTTTTATGAGTGAGGCAGTTTGCTTCCATGTGATCAGAGCTAACCCTACTTCTTCCTGTTACCTTTAGAGATAGGAGGAATTTTTAATTTACTTATAAATGTATCAAATTGCTTTTTATTTACTACTGTGTGCCCAAGGAAGCATGAAATATAAAACCCTTATTATTACATCCTCCCAAATTTTGTTTCCTGTTAAGTTTCAGAATACCTTAAGAGGATAGCAGATTCAAGTACATGGGAAAATGAGAGCTATAGGAAGGTAGTCCTAGGAACTATAATCTTTGTCCAGTGGATAAGATAGGGGGATGTAATTGCAAAAGTCACTGGCTGGCTAACAACCCACCTGGTACCTTAATCATATTAGAAACATCATCTCTTGTGACAAGAATTGAATATAATGTCTGTTTTACTGCCATGAGTTTTGTTTAAGTTCAGTTCATTAGGAATTTAATAAGTCAGCATCGAAATGTCTACCATGGATGGGAAACTTTGGAGAGATCTTGTAATATCTGTTATGTGGACTCTAGCCTTAACATGCTTTTGGACTTAAAGAGACTTTTGTTTTCCTTTCTGGTACTGTAGATCATGGGCATTGGGAAATTGATAACTCACCCACACATATGAAAGCCTAAAGGGTATGTTAATATTCCTGATTAGAATATTTTTTGGGATCTTGAGACCTCCTGGCTTCTCTTAAACAGGAAGGGGGAAATCAAGAGGGAGCAGAGAAAGAATAGTGATGAGAAAGGAAGGGGGAGAGGGAGGGAGGGCAGAGGGAGAAAGGGGAAGAAGGTGGAGGGAGAGGAAGACAAAGAAGTATTGGAAAGGGCTTCACTTCTGCTCTGTGTCTTTATCCATGTCCTTGCAATACAAGGTCATAATAGATTCTGTTGCCTTGACTGTTGGACTGATAAACTCAAGAGCTAGTGCATCCACTCTTGTAATTATCCCCCTGATAGCCAGCTCAGGTCTAGAACTGCTTAGTAGGAACCTGATAAGAAAACCCCTAAGAAATAGTGATGATTGATTTCATCTAAAATACTGTTTTACAAAGGGCATGAAGAATAACATGTCAAAATCTAGTAAATGCCTACTGTGTGCTATGTTCCTCACCTCTACTGGGGCTTAATAGACACAAAGCCATTTTTAGATGGAGTCTTGTAGCTTTACTAACTTTATAGACAAAGAAAGGAAGCAATAGAGATGACGTCTGTCTGTCCAATCATGAGTTCTTTCAAGCTTTTTAATCTGGTAATTCTGATGTAGTCAGTAGCAGAATGCAGTTTAGGATTAAATGTGGACCCTCTGAATGGTCCTATCCTTTGAGCATTCACTAACCTTTTAGATATATAAATACAAGTAGGTGACTTGACTTTGAGAGTTTTCATCCAGCAGTTTTAGGTTCAGATAGATATTGGGGGGAAACTGAGGAAGTGTGCATGCCAATCAGGGAGTGTAGAATGAATTCAGTCAAAGGAATGCTAACTAAAAGGTGTGATTTCAGAATGGCCTCTGAGGTATGCAAGAATTATCTTTAATGCCAAAAAGCTTTTATTCAAATTTACATGATTTCACCTCTAGGCATTAACAACTGTCAAAATGCAAAATACCCTCATTGGTGGAAATAGGTTGGATAGGTTGAAGTATTCATCCAACTAACAATGTAGAGAACTCTATAGTTAGAACACTGCAGGTACTTTAACAGAGGGTCTAGGTCTCATGCCTGGAACCTGAGCCTGAATGACATCTTATGTAAGTGTCACAGTGGGCAGTTTTGTCACATGAAACTTGCCAGGGCTGGAGGGAAGACTCAGACCCCAATCAGAGAGGACTGATTTTGGGGGAGATATTGCATCCAGGAATTTCAGTCAACTCAAAGAAAGGAGCCAGCCTATTTTACCCCACAGAATTTAGTTCTTGTCTCCCTCCACAGTTTCCTTCATATATAATGTTCTAGACATTTTCAGAAGACTTGGTTATTTGAGACATAGTTAAGTCTTTAGAGAATCTAACACTTGAGAACAATTGGCAAACATAATTCTAGAACTAGGGAAGTGAGAGATTGACTCAATGGAAGAAGTGAGAGGGAGGTATTTCAGTGACATCAGCCAAGGACTTGGGTGAGATGCTCTATGAGAAGAGACAGGAAAAGATTACCCTCTATGTGATGGAGGTAGACATTTTATTTATTTAAAAAACATAGTACTAAGGGATTCAAGAGTTAAGTACAAAAGTATGTGGAAGAGAGGGCATTCTGGGAAGAAAAGAGGGATGGAGTAGACATCTACTTTGAAAATGGGAGGTGGTGCTAAAAAGGCATACTCATATATATTGTTTGAATCATTCACCCAGGTCTGAATAAACAGCATAGCTCACCGGCATGGTAAGTGCACTAGTTTTATAAACCCTGACTACACAGATACCAAGCATGGGCTATCGGTTGAAAACCTGCACCATGAATACATTTCGCTCTGCAGGTATCTCAGGTCAGCAAGTTGGGTCAGATGCCGTTCTGGAGGGTGGGGTGCAGGACCAGGAGAAGGAATCTTGAACATGCAACTCAGGAAGCTTCACAGCGTTCTTGATGGTAACAAACAGAAGAGCACTGCACCAGTGCTTGGATTGTAGAGACATGGCACACAAATATTTATTTTTTAAAAAATCTCGTTTTAAAAATTCCTCCCCTGTTTGCCTGTTCTGCCATCTGGTTCCACAGTATTAGCATAATTAAATTAGCACTTTCCTCTGTCACCTTCTACTCTTCTGGCATAGACTGTAGCTAATATATCCATTTTTTCCCTTTCATTCTCTTTTTTTTTTTTTTTTTTTTTTTTGAAGGGGACAAGGAATAGTTTTTGGCAAGGTGTTTATAAAATTAAACATGTCACATTCTTTATTACAGTTAATCTGGAGTGAAGAATTGGCCTTTGAATAATTCTTGGTGACTATTTCAAAGGGAAGTACAAAATAAAAAGAGATTAAGCTGATCTTTATTACTGTGATGTTACTTACCCCCCTTTTCTCCTAAATTATGTCTAAATTAAGTGACTATAAATTTCTAAGCCAATGAATAGTTGATGAAGATCTAGACAATGGGTTGTGGTTCTCATCAGCTTCCAGACTCAGGCCAGCCCCTGTGCTGAGCAGTTGAAACCTGTTCTCGTCTTTTAGAAATCATGTCTTTCAACCCTGCTTCATTCAGTATCCTAGGGAAGTCATGGTTTGAATGATGCAGAACATCATTTAACTTATAAAATATCTATTGCTATTTTTAATTATGTGTAATGTGTGTGTTTGTAGTGTGTGTGCCTGTGTGTGTGTCTATGTACCTGCACTTGCACTTGTGAAGGTGCCAGAGGAAACCAGAGGTGTCAAAGCCCCTGGAGCTGATGTTACAGGCAGTTGTGAACTGCCCAGTATAGGTGCTGAGGACTAAATTTGGCTTTTCTGTGAGACCAGTACATGCTCAGAACTGCTGAGCTGCCTGCCTTTCCAGCACACACTCTGCTTTCTAACATGGCCATATTCAACAGCTCTTTCCTGCAGACTCAGAGGTGCTCCTTTCTTCCACCAAGACAGCATCTTATTGATCACAGTCTGCACAGTCATAGCACTGGAGTTTTTTGGCCTTCCTCTCAACTGCTTGCTTTGACTAGAACTTTGACGTTTAAACTGGACTCATAATCTTAAATACCTTGTAACAGGTTCAGAGCAGAAGTGATTTCTTTTTCCTTGAAATATCACCAGAATTCTAATATTTAACATTGTACAATCTGAAGTTTTCATATGATGCAGTTACCTTTGGAACACAAAAACAGATAGTCTATTAAGAATAGTGTCACTACAATAGTAAACTTTGTTCTTGCTACCTGAGCTATCACCCTGACTGGCTACTTCCTGTTACTTTGGACCAGCATTTCCACTTGGCTTTCCCTTCCATCCCTTAACTCAGTGTCTGCTGTCACTGCTGCTGCTGGTTGATCTTGCTCAGTCTTACAGTGCAGGGCTCCATCCATTTTCATCTGGGAGCAGCTGGCTTTGACAGAGATGTCTGTATGGGCTCAGCACTGAGGGCTTAATGCTCTGCTGGTTTTGAGCTTTTCACTTTTCTCCACCTTCCTCATTCTTCTTGGGACTCCATCACTGGCTTCTGGTGCACTATTCTGAGTCTGCTGTTCTTTGTACACTAGTCCTCACTTGCTTCTCTAGCTATGTCCCTTTTTTGTTTGTTTTTTTTTTTTTTTTTTTGTTTTGTTTGTTTTTTTTGGATATTTTTTATTTACATTTTAAATGTTACCCCCTTTCTTGGTTTCCCCTCCACACCTTCTATCACATCCCCCTCCCTCTGCTTCTTTGAGGATGTTCACCCACCCACCCCTTCCTGCCTCCCAGCCCTTACATTCCTCTACACTGGGACATTGAGACTTGGCAGGACCAACTGCTTCTTCTCCCAGTGATGCCCCAAAAGGCCATTCTCTGCTGCATATGCAGCTGGAGCCATGGGTCCATCCAGTGTACTCTTTGGATGGCAGATTAGTCCCTGGGAGTTCTAGTTGGTTGTATTGTCATTCTAATGGGGTTGCACACCCCTTCAGCTCCTTCAATTCTTTAACTCCTCCTTTGGGAATGCTGCTCTCAGTTGAATGGTTTTCTGTGAGAATCCACCTCTCTATTTGTCAGGCTCTAGCAGAGCCTCTTAGGAGAAAGCTATATCAGGCTCCTGTCAGCATGTATTTCTTAACATCAACAATATTGTCTGGGTTTGGTGATTGTATATGGGCTGGATATTCAGGTGGGAGAGTCTCTGGATGGCCTTTCCTTCAGTCCCTGCTTCAAACTTTGTCTCTGTATTTCCTCCTGTATTTTTGTTCCCCCTTCTAAGAAGGACTGAAGCATCCTCACTTTGGTCATCCTTCTTGAGCTTCAGATGGTCTGTGAATTGTATCTTGGATATTCAGAACTTTTGGGCTAATATCCACTTATCAGTGAGTGCATATCATAAATGCGGTTTTTTTTGGGGGGGGGGGGTTGGGACGGGGATGTGATTGGATTACCTCATTCAGAATATTTTCTAGTTCCATCCTTTTGCCTAAAAATTTTGTGATCATTTTTCTAATAGCTGAGTAGTATTCCATTGTGTAAATAAATGTACCACATTTTCTGTATCCATTCCTCTGTGAAGGACATCTGGATTCTTTCCAGCTTCTGGCTATTATAAATAAGGTTACAATGAACATCGTGGGGCATGTGTCCTTCTTATATGTTGGAGCATCTTTTGGGTATATGCCCAGGACTGGTATAGCCAGGTCCTCAGGTAGTACTATGTACAATTTCTGAGAAACAACCAGAATGATTTCCAGAGAGGTCATACCAGCTTCCGACCAACAATAGAGGAGTGCTCCTTTTTCTCCACATCCTCACCAGCCTCATTTGTTTTTTACCTTATTCATTCTGAGTGATGTGAGGGTTTTTTGATTTGCATTTCCCTGATAACTAAGGATGTTGAACATTTCTTTAGGTGCTTCTCAGACATTCAGTATTCCTCAATTGAGAATTTTTTATTTAGCTCTAGCCCCTATTTTTAATAGGGTTATTTGATTCTCTGGAGTCTAATGTTTTGAGTTCTCTGTATATATTGGATATTGGCTCTCTATTAGATGTAGGAGTGGTAAAGATCTTTTCCCAATCTGTTAGTTGCTGTTTTGTCCTATTGACAGGGTCCTTTGCCTTGCAGAAGCTTTTCAATTTCATTAAGTCCCATGTTTCGATTCTTGATCTTAGAGCATAAGCCTTGGTGTTCTGTTCAGGAAAGTGCATATGTGTTCGAGGTTCTTCCCCACTTTCTCTTCTATTAGTTTGAGTGTATCTGGTTTTATGTGGAGGTCCTTGATCCACTTGGCCTTGAGTTTTGTATAGGGCAATAAGCATGGATCAATTAGACTACCTTGACATGCTGACCACCATTTGTTAAATGTTTTTTCAGCATCTAATGAGGTAATCGTGTGGTTTTCTTTGAGTTTGCTTTTATAGTGAATTATGTTGATGGATTTCTGTATATTGAACCATCCCTGCATTCCTGGAATGAAGACTACTTGATCATGTAGGATGATTTTTTTTCTTTTTTGATGTGTTCTTGAATTCGGTTTGTGAAAAACAAAACAAAAAGCCTATAAACATAGAGGATGAGTTTAGCTACCCAAGACTGTGAGTGGTAATCAGGTAGGGTCTAGAATTTAAGATTCCTGTTTCATCACCTAAGCTCCTTCTAGTTGGTCATGAAGTCTCCCTGTTAACATACAGGCTGTGTGGTGTTAGTACACACTTTTATTCAGTACTTGGGAGGCAGAGGTGAGCAGATTTCTGAGTTTTAGGCCAGCCTGGTCTACAGAACTAGTTAAAAGAAAAAAGAGAAAGAAAGGAGGAAGGAAGAAGAAAAAGGAAAGACAGGCATGGCAGGAATGTGAATCTGCAACAGTGCTTTAAGAGTCTAAATTTCAATGTGAGAAAAGTCTGCTGCTGCTTTTTATTTTATAAGTTGGAGAGGCAGGAACAGTGAACAGAATTAAGCCACAGACCTTCCAGCAGTGACAGAGCCTGTGCACGCTCAGATCTGAATCATGACTTAACTTCTTTTCTCTTGACCCTCTCTGCTTCCCTGAATTTACAAACGTGCATGCAAGAGGGGAAAAAATGCTCCTATCTAAATATCCAGGGGTAAGAGTGAAAATAAGAATCCAGATAATAAAGTGCAGCTACAAAAGGGAGCCCACTTAGTTTGGAAAAACCATTACTGTATCAGAGTGATGTATCTGCAAATGACTTGCATGGACATATTTTATGTGCCTGCCGGCGTGTTTTTTTGTGGTTCCCTGTAGCAGATATTGCTCTTTTATTACTCGTTAGCCACTTAAAATCCAGCCCAATTTTAACAGTGCTAAAAGAGCAAGAAAATTTATTTTAAAGAAAAAGGCTACATTCTTCTAAAGCAGAGTCATAATATTAATACTTAAAATGCATGGCAACATGCTGGGAAATGGGATCGTTATTTAGATATATTATAAAATGTAGCCCACCACTTTGATGTGATTCACTACTATTTCACCAAACCAATTTAATAGTATCCTGTGGAGAGGGAATAGTGCAATTAAAATTAGTAACAGAGATTTTCACACGCATAGATCTAAATCAGGGCGGGTTGGTAATAAATTAAGTAATTTTGCTTCCTTGTGAAGTCAAATCCATAACAGACCCATCCAGGATGGAACTTCTGTTTAAAGAACTGTCTTCACGAAGCTCTCATCTGACTGACAATGTCCCCACCAGCCTTACTTCTTTGTGTGTGTGTGTGTGTGTGTGTGTGTGTGTGTTCTTCACTCTCTTCTTTGTGTGTGTGTGTGTGTGTGCGTGTGTGTGTGTGTGTGTGTGTGTGTTTTCTTCACTCTCTTCTGCTTTGATGGTGGTGGATAGTCACAATACATTAGTATAATTTGACTGTTTGATCAACTGGCTTTGTTTTAGTAAGAGCCAAATCCTTTTAAGACATAACTTTATGACTTTAGTTCTTAAGAACTCAAAACCTCAGAACTACATATGACTCTTGAAATGTAAAAATCAAGATAGTGCACTACTTTTTATTACATGCCCTAATTAGTCTTCTTTGTCAACTTGACACAACCTCGAGTCGCTTGGGGATAGGGAACCACAATTAAAGAATTGTTTTGATCAAATTGGCCTGTGGCCTTGTCTGTGAGACACTATCTTAGTTGGAGATTGATGTGGGAGGGTCCAGTTTACTGTAAATGGCACCATCTATGGTAAGTGGTCTTAGGCTGCATAAGAAAGCCAGCCAAGAATGAGCCAGTGAGCAAGCTAGTAATAACTGTTTCTCCATGGTTTCTGCTGTCATTCCTGCTTGAATTCTTGCTCTAACTTCTCTCAACAATTGACTATGACCTGTTATAATCTGCAATAAACTCTTTCCTCCCACATGTTCTTTTTTTTGGCCATAGTGTTGATCACAACAGAAAGCAAACTAGAAAAGTATGCAAATGGACTGGGACATTTTTCTTTCACAGCGCAGACTCAGGTCCATTGAGTAGCACATTTATCTTACCCTGGTATTTGTAGCCTTAGGGGCTCAGTGCCTATGGAGATTTTCAGGGTCAGGCTTTTTGTTCCTAGACTGTGTCAGTAGATCCTGCACATTGGTACTGACAGTGTCATCACTAGATCTTAAGACTCATTTATGCACCATCATTTCTTCACTAATCATTAGGTAAATTTTCCTGATGCACATTGATTAAAAGCTAAGATTATTCTAATTCTATGACTTTCAAAAGGTGTTACCTGTCCAACAAGAGAGCACAGTGGTAGTGAGTGTAGAAATGAATGTAGTTATCATAATAGTTAGAAGCAATTAATTTTTCTTCCTTTTGCCTATCTGCAAGATTTATGTCATGTCTTAGATCTTGTCTGAATTGATAACCTTCTGACAGACCACAAGGAAATGTAAATCCATTCATTTATGCTCCCCCCAACCTGGTATGAACAGTAATATTTATTCCCAGTAACACTCTTCAAATTTTAAGAGAGCAGTATGATTTATTGGACTCAATATTGATTTGAAAGTTTTTAGAAAGAGGGCATTGATGTTGAAATGAATCCTATGTCTACTCCTTCCAAACCCGGAGACAATTACTCCTGAGAGAGTTATTTCTTTTATTATTTTTCCTGGGCTCATTTAGTTCCTTTGCCTATAAAATGAATATAATAATAGTAATTATTTCACAGGATTATTGTGAAGATCAGAGACAATGAGCACAATATACTTGACCTATAACAAGCATTGTGAATGATTATAAACAGGAATTATGGTGATTTTTATTTTTATGCCTCTGGATAAATGGTAGTGTGAAAGGGGAGATTCTGTAACATGTACCCTTCTCACCCCAATACGTGAGTCTTCTTTGGGGTTGAATTCTTACTTTCCATAAGAATGGTTGGTAGAATGAAAGATGCCTTCATCTACGTATTCATACTCTGAGGACTCAGGAAAATCAGTGGGAGCCGAGAATTTGTGTAACACAAGTGAGCACAACAAAGCCAGTCCCTGCCAGAGCTTGTATCAGGTAGAGGAGAAAATAGACAAATATAAATGCATGTCAAACAAAGTGCTACAAAGAAAACTTGGGCATCATGATAGAGTAGTAGAGAATAGTGCGCCAAGTGTTTTTCTCTTGCAAAGAAAACCCAAGAACAAAATGCCAGCCATTTGGGTGGCACACAGTTGGGTTGGGGCAAGGTGTTCATTGGTGTTTAACAGTGGCCCAATTCCCACTTTACAGAGTCAGAAAGCAACATGGTAGGTTGAAGAATGAAGTCTTTCTAGGACCAGCTCTGGAGCTGATTACCTAGTAGACATATGCAATTCACTGTACCTGGGCGTCAGTGATGTGTCATCATTACCAAATACTTACCAAATGCCTAGTATATGGGAGTCATATGGACAGACAAATGAAGTGGGGGAGACCTTTGCTATCTTAGCACTTACCTTCTACCAGAGAAGGAGGTTACTAAGTGCAGATGTAAAGCGAGTGACATGTTCCATAAACATGTAAGCTGCTCTAAAGGAATAGAAGCTACAATGGGGTCTTTCTGGGTGCATCAAGTATCTCAGCATCTCATTGAAAAAGGGCACCTAGGTAGATACCTCCACAAAGTCAAGGAGCAAACCACATGCATCCCTAGGAAGAGAACCTGGCATTCGAAACCTGAAGAACTGCCTGCAGGAGTGTGGCTGATGGAACTAGGAAAGTGAGGATACTTGTGGCTAGACAGGGAGAAAGAAGCAGCTGTAGAGATCGATGATGTCATAGCCAGGAACAGAGAGAGGCTTTGGATCTCAAAGAGGAAAAGGAGAACACTGTAGGTGTCAGTATGGGGATCAACACCACCCAAAGAGGCAAAATCATCTGTCTGGGAGCTGTGTAAGAAGAACCAAAACAAAAGAAAGAGACCAGTTCAAAGGACTTTACTATAGAATTTTCAATCCTAAACCATGGTGTGGTGGAATGGGAAATAACCCAAATTCAGGGTAGATATATATTTTTGAAAAATTTTTTAAATTTTTATTTAGTTTTGTTCATATAGTGTATTCTAATGTTTTCCCACCTCTAACTCCTCCCAGATCCTCCCCACTATCAAACCACCCTACTTCCCATTCTTTATCTCTCCCCCTCCTCTCTTTCTGCATACCTCTTTCTTTCCCCCTACTTTCTCTCTTTCCTTGCCCCAACTCTCCACCTCAAAAACAAAATAAAACAAAAAAACAACAACGTAAAAATTCAGACAAACAAAAATGGCAGTAATGTGACCCCAAGGTAGTGGGTGAGTTCATGAAGAGCACATGTTCCAGACACAACAGGATTCACACATGATACACATATGACCTCACAGAGACTGTAGAGGTATACACACCACACAAGACCTGCTCAGGGAATACCTTGAAAGTAGAGCCAGCATAATCTGTGGATGGGCTGCATGTGAATTCTTTAAGACAGAACTCACATTTCACAGATTTCACATCTCTTGCTAATGCTGCGGGATAAACTATAGCAAGAACCATGCAAAACGTGGTAAAGTTCCCAGAGAGCACAGCTTTGGAGGAGGAGGATTTAGAGGTATGCTTGAAAAAGTTAACTTCAAAGAGCGGTAATGCCAAGCCACTACAATGTTAGACAATGGGGCTAAACTTTTCCAGGAGAGTTATCAATGTGCTTGGTATGCATAGCTACAGGGCTAAGTAAAGTCAACCGGGGATGTGTGTAGATAGAGAAGAAGGGCTTTGGGGCACCATTCTAGGACTCTCCAGTGCTGGAGATTTGAGAATGAGGACCTTAAGAAGATCCAACTAAGGAGGATATAAGATAATAGATTCCGAGGTGCCAAGGTTGTTGTTTTGCTTTTTTAAGACAAAGTTTCTTTGTGTAACCCTGGATGTCCTGGAACTCACTCTGTAGGCTAAGCTGGCCTTGAGCTCAGAGATCTGCCTCCTGAGTGGTGGAATTAAAGGTGTGTGTCATGTGTGCCAACTTTTAACAAAAAGGTATCAGGTAGGATCAGAAGGGGGTGATAAGAAAAGTACCCCAAATATAAGAAAATTGTGTAGCAGTATGAAAATGACTCCTGTTTCTCCCAGTAAACATTCATTTGATAGTCATGTGTGAATAAGTAGACTCTGATTGCTTAAAGAATGAACAGAATCTCAGTAGAATGAGTACAGTGAAGAACAAACAGATTGAGACACTTGGGTACCTTACACATTTTTAAATGTGTCTTTAACTTTAAAAATGTTAAGCTCTTTGTAAAATGTTAACTTGAGTGTACTTAATTCTCATAGGCAGACAGACTACAAAGGTTTGCTTTTTTGTCATTTTAAATTTAAAACTTTTTGAGAATTTCATATGTAAGTACTGTATTTTTATAATTTCCACTCTCCCCCCAAAGCTTCTTTTTTGGCATCCTACTTTCTCCCTCAAATTTATGACCATATTCATATCTATATTATATATATGACTTTATATACATAGATGTTAATTAATTACAGAAAATTTAAATATATTTAGAGAGAATGTGTACACCCCAAATATATGTTAATACAGAGAATTCATATATATTTAAAGAATGTAGATTAAAATTCTAGAAAAGACTGATTCTTCCTTTCTTATCATCTATGAATTGCCTGGGACTTTTTAACTAGGGGCAGAACCCCATGAGATCTTCTCCATCCATGTGAGGTTGCCCACTGGTGGTTTCATTGCACAGTTCTTCTTGAGACCACCACACTGTTGAGATTTTATGGATATAGCTTCCCTGTCATATACAGATGACATTTTTATAGTGTCTGGTTCTTACAACACATTCCCAACCCCTTTCTACAACATTTCCTGAGCCTTAGGTATAGAAGCTGAATTGTAGGTTGATCAGCTAGGATTGGAAAGTTACAGTTGGTCTTTACATCCCCCACAGACAGGCAACATAGGCAAATTAAATCAGTGGCCTGGGATTTGACCATGGTTCTGTTACCAGCTAGAAGAAACTGGAAAAGCTAATGAAATTCTCTATCTGTCTATTTCCATTTGTTCCTTCAATGATATGTGGGCCTTACTACATTATGCAACTGGAAGCATTTTGACAACTTACACAAATAAAACATGCTTTACTGAGACAAAATCATGTGGCCAGTGAAGGAAAATGTATAAACAAAAGAAAGTGGGTAGAATTTTGAGCAAATCCAAAATTCTAAGGCTTTAAACTAAACTCTAAAATATAGTTTAAAAGTACTTAACTTCTCCTTGCTGTAGAGGTTAGTGTGCCTGTCCACTCGGGTTCAGTGGACATCAATGCAAAGTGCATCACCAGTTAGCAATTATAATTAAAGGGAACGTTAAAGAAGCAAGAGTAAAATGCCAAAACTAATTGTAACCTGTTACCACTTATACAAAGCATTTTTTAATTGAATTGTTGATGTTTGTCTGTTACTGGGTTTGGGCCTCCATTACTAAAGAAGTGAGAAGTCATTCCACACGCTGCTATCCTTTGGTAATTTTACCAGGTACATTTTTATTTTTGTCCTAATTTTGTCCGAGATATTTCTTGAGAAACACTTGAGTTGCGATCAGTGACTCCTGTTTCTAGTCTAATATACAGAAAGCTTTCATAAAAGATAAACAACAAGCAAAGACCTTATTTTGATCCTTCTAATGGGATCAGAGAGGGTGGGTTTTCCCATCTTCAGCGTCTTTTGTGTGAGGTTCCTTTTTAAACATATTGTTTTATTTGGGGGTAACATCGCTGTGATAAAACATCATAAACAAAACAACTTGGGGAGAAAGGGCTTATTTTACTCACAGTTTATGTAACAGTTTATCATCAGACTTAAGCAGAGAAGGAACCTGAAGGTAGGAGCTAAAGCAGAGGCCATGAAGGGGTGCTTCAAACTGTCTTGCTCTGCCTGCTTTCTTATACAACACAGGACCACCAGCCTAGGGATGGCTGCGCCCACAGTGGACTGGGCCCTTCCCCATCAATCACTAATTAAGAAAATGCCCTGCACTCTTGCCTACAGCCTGATCTTATGGATGCATCTCCTCAATTGAGGCTCCCTCTTCTCTGATGACTCTAGCTTGTGTCACCTTGATATAAATTAGCCATTACACACATACCTTGATTTTTTTTCCCTCTTGGTTGCCTATTTTTGTCCAAATCCTAAAAACAAAACAAAACAAAAAAAACCAGTGAAGCCATGTTACAAGTGTGGTTTTCCTTTGTGACAATGTTTCTTGTTCCTTTGTCAGTTAGAATTGTTAAAAGCTATGTCATAATAAGCAGAGAAACTAGAATCTATTTTAGAAGTTGCCTTGCTTGAGTGTCAACCATCCTCATCTAACAGTTTGCTTTGTCCACAGGCCCTTCGGTTGTACTTGTGTGAGCTTTGGCAGTTAAGGGTTTCGTAGGAAGCCAGTGCTGATTATACTAATCCATGATTTCAAAGTAGAAGGCAGACTCACTCATTTATGCCTTTTCTCAATGCAAAATATGTAAGTCCTACTCCTCTGTGTCAGAGGAGAACGGCCCAAATGCAGTTGCCTCTGAGATACAGTGACTCTGAAGCCACCCATTCGCTTGAATATATTATAGTCCATAAAAAGCTTGTTCACAATTAAAGACAGACTTTCTCCTTATTTCCATCTTTTGGATTGCCATTGTTTGCTCGGTTATAAAGTGGCTTGTTGACACCAAATATTTTAATAATTTGATTCCAGGGCTTTGTGCCTATGCCTTTGAGAAGCTGGTATAGTAATTAAACTGTCTTTTAGCTGAAACGCTTGCAGAGCGTCCAGTTCTGTGCCTGGCAGCTGGTGATGCATTATAGAGACATTGAGCTAATCGATTAAAACCGCAGAGGCATGGGAGTTGTCTGACAGAACTGTACTAGGATGAAATTAGTTGGAATTGCATGGTGAAATTAAGGGGAATGCAGCTGATTGCAGCCCTTCTGGGAGAATCCTGGGTGAGAGGGACACTGTGCGTTGATCCCTGCGTAATTAGGACAGCCATGTTTTAACAGTATTTCTAAAGTATTAAAATGGACTGGATAAATCAGCAGGGCTGCTTCCAGTGAACTTGGCATCCATCCACTGTGACTGAAATAACATGAAATTTTTCGGCTGCTAGAGAATGTGAAATTGGACTAATTGTCTTTTAACTAGTCTGCTCGACGGCTAGCCTGGAGCAGAGCTGAGTAGGATATCAGCTGGTGGGCCTTCAGCTGGGAGGTGATTACTTCAGCCCATCTGAATAGATGCACCATACCAAATCAGGTGTTACATACCAGCGTATAACAGCTCGAATCTGTGCTGTCCTGCCGTAAGGACCCCTTCATAAATATTTAAAGATCCATTTGAAGGTATGTCGCACTGAAGATTGAAGAGGTCAAGCTTTCTTTGACTCACTTATAATTGTGGCTCCTTTCTGAAAAACAAACAAACAAAAAGGTAAAAGATTTAGAATCTTCTGAATTGCTCACTGGAAACCAGCATTTGCCTCTGTCCTGTGCTCTGGTCTGAATCGGTGGTACTTTGCACAAAAATGGGTATATTGGCTAATTGCTGATTCCCCGGTGTCAGACAGATCCTTGTTCCATAAGCACTGAGTGCTGTGACTGGTCCAATGTTCAGAGTGTACATGTGACCAAAGAGAAATCTGGAGAGTTAACTGTCATGGTGGGGGTGAAAGAGTGACTGCAACTCAGGATTGCTCTTCTGCTGTTCTCCATTATGGTAAGATCTCTCCCTCTCTCTAGGCAGTATGATCCGGCTTCTGTTCTACTTTTTGACTTATACATAAGGAAAAGTAGGCTATCTGTAGTGCAGGCATTGGACGTAGTCTCAGCATGCTGGAGTAACCCTTCTTCTGATAAGCTAGTTATGCTTACTCAAGTTTACTCAAGTGTATCCCGGCACTACCAATGTACATGTAGAAGCCGAATCATACACACAAAAACAGACTACATTTCAAGGATTCTCAAGGACGAGTAGGAATCATCTGAGTCTTACATTCATAGCAGAGCTTTTAATTATCATTTGCTATTCTTCTAACAATGGCTTTTAACATTCTCTTAGAAGGAAAACCGTATCCTATATCATATCAACTTGGTTAGCTAGGGGATTTCTTGGACATCATTGTGTTAAGAAATCAGCCTTAGTATTCAGAACATCAGCCAGCATAAAGATGGAAACCCGGCTAATCATTATGCTTTCTGAGAAAACATGGGCATCAAATATCAGACTGCCTTTGATTAGGAAGCCAATGGGAAGAAGCTTCTATGGGTTTACAAAATAATAGGTTTCTCTTGAGTCTCTAGTGTGAGGATACACTGCAGCTTCTGCACAGATCAGGAAGATGTGAGTTGTGACATCACTCTTGTCCAGCTCAGAGGGTTCTTGGCATATATGTTACTAGTCAGTATCCCTGCTGCCCCCCATTAACTCCTCATCACCCCCTTTTTTCTCCTTACAGAGATTATTTTCTCTTTGCATTCTATGTCATGCTGGACTGTTTATGCCTTTATAAACTTCTTTACATCATTCATAGAACAAAGTTCAGTTTTAAAGATAAAATATCTCTCATTCGTGTTCTTGTCATCTTAAATGGCAGTCAACACATGTCAGAGGAAACTAGGAGATTGGTAGAGGAGAGCTATTCGTGCCATCCCCTGGTGGCTCTTCTGTCCTGAAGAGATCTAGATTTATGTTGTATTTAAAAAAGCTTAAGAGCTATTGTTTTTTCTTACAACTGGGGCTCTGTGTTTGAAAATACTCTTAACTGTAATGTCTGTGAAATTCTAAATTCAAAGCATTTGTAAGTAAACAAAATTCCAGAAAGTTGCTAGACATATCTAGATAATATGTACCAATATGGGTAAGAGATCAAATGTGGATTACATCTAATGACCCTGGGGATGAAACCTCTCTGCTATAGCTCTTACATCTGGGGCAACTAAATTATCCTATTGTTTATAATATTCATTGTGAAGAAGTGATCACATTTCTGCCCCACCCCCAATGATCGCATTGTTTAAAAATGTTTTCCCCTGAAGCATTGTAATAAGGGTGAATGTGTACAAAAACAATTCATGTGGTGTAGTATGCAGTCTTTATGTATGTTTCCTGTGTGCCTGTCTCTGATCAGAATGCTTCATCTTCTCATCCGACTCTTGGCAGGATCCCTGACATTACAGATGGCAGATGTCAGGCTTATAGAGGGGATGTAACTAGTACCTTAGTCTGATAGTTAACTGGTCAGATCTAATGGCAGAACCTGGCTGTCACCCTTGTGTCAGTGCACACTTCGAGAAAGTCCAAGGAAACGGGGAATATGTAACTTCTTAAGAGTCTTTCATGCCCGTTTCTTCTTCAGGATTAATTAAAGGGTGCCTAGAGCACTTGTGTTTCCATTCCTAGCACAGTCTTATGATGAATGAAAGTAGACTTTAAATAAACCGTGCATATCACACTGAGCAACTTAAGGATCTGCTTATCAGATGCTGAATTCAAGTGGCATAAGGAATGAAAACAAGAGATGGTGCTCTGGTGTCTGGTATGATTTCCCACCTCCTTACACACAGGTGTGGGAGAATGATCTTCCTGCTAGCTGAATAATGATGATGCTAGTGGGCATCTGCTGGATCATGAATTAAGTAATAACTTATTCTGAATTTAAGATGAATGGGTAGCATATATCTTCCAGTTAATAAAATATTTGATCATACTGACCCATCTTGACCATGTACAGTCAATAACCCATGTCTGAACTGGTAGCAGGAGGAGGCAGAACGAATGGGAACCCATATACTGCTACCTTTCAATTCATCTCAAACACATGTGATACAATTCCACATCTGTGAAGATGGCACAACTCCTGTTGAGTGTCATTGCCACAATAGGTCTTTTGTTTTGTTTATTGTTTTGATGCTGCCGATGATGGTTAGGGTTAGTTGTGAACTTGGTTGGCAGAAGTTAGGATCATGTGGGAGATGAGCCTCTGGGCATGTTTGTGGAGGATTATCTGGATTGACTTAATTAAGGTGAAAAAAAGAAACCCTCCTAACTTTGGATGTTACGTTTCCTGGGCAGGGAATGGAGGGCATCAGCGAGGCTCTAGCATACATGCATTCATTGCTTGCTTCCTCTGACTGTGAACATAATTGAACCAGATGTTTTAAACACCGGCTTCCTGGACTTATCAGCTGTGATGAACTACAGTTTGAACCGTGAACTAAAATAAACTCTACTCTCTTGAGTTGCATTTTCCATACCAATAAGAAAAGAAACCAAGACACTGCTTCTCTCTCTCTCTCTCCCTCCCTCTCTCTCTCTCTCTCTCTCTTTCTGTGTGTGTGTGTGTGTGTGTGTGTGTGTGTGTGTGTGTGTGTGTGTCTGTCTGTCTGTCTCTCTCTGCAACATAATCTGCCCCAGGGTATGCTTTATAGACACTCCCTGTCTTTAGACATTTGTATTTTTAGCATCTGCTGTACCAATTTCTTGGATAGGTCTCTTCTTTGCTGTTTTCCCTTTTATGTATCAAAATCTAACTTGTGTTTATTTATAACTCAAAGTAGAAAATAAAATCTTCTGGTATACTGCTCCTTCAACCCTTTCCCAACTAATTAGCATTGCCCTGTGAAGATTGAACTATGGCTCACATTGACATCCTATACCCCACTCCATTCTGTAATATCCCAAGGCATCCTGAACTCTGGCATAGTACCACTGAGCTGACACCTTGTTAGCTTGTTTTCCCTCTCTGGGCTGCAGATGCATGGTCATGCACCTCAGGGCAGGAGTCATGCCTCTATTCTTACCTTCCAGGTCTGTGGTGGCTGGCAGTGCCCAGAATGCACTGTGTTATGAGGTAGCCAACCAGATGATCATTCTCCTGACTTTATTGTTTATTCCATTTCTTCCACAGATTCTGTTGACATCAAGATTTTGCGATGGTATTCCATCAGAACAATGATGGATATCTTATGTGTGACAGAGACCTTCAGTCTAATTAAACCCCTGATGGAAATGAACATAGCTTAGTGTAGACAATATACTTACTCGTTTATTAATTCTACTTGCTCCCAGGTTTGGGGAGATGTTAATCATAATTTTACTTTTCTAAATGTTCATGAGATAAATGAGCAAATGAATTATGTTGGGACCACAGGGCTTTATATTTAAGGAATCTTAGATCCTAAACCCTTAGTGCTTGTTGAATGGAGTCAGTCATCATCTTATGGGACAGACAAAAATTGTCATAAGGAACCGACTCTTTACCTCTCTTGTGTTTTTGGTATTATTATGAATGGCAATGGCAGAGATGTAAGGATGCAGAAATAGCTTTGTTCTTAGTACTTTTTTTATTAGGTGGTTTCTACGTGCAGTATTTTCTTAAAACCTTCTCTACTGCAGTCAGAGGACTGACTTGTTCTGACAACGAGGCTTCTGAAATCACTTTTCCCACTGTGAGGAAGATAGAAAAGGAAACAAAAGAATATCCCTTTGATGCTGTGGGAAGATGCTATTTCTCCATAGTGAAATAGCAGCCCTGATTTCTTTAAAATCAACTACTAAGTGGGAGCAAAGCTACTTCCTGAGCAAAGAATAGTGGTTATCCCCGGAGTCATCCAGAAGATGCATGGTTAGCAATGCTAGAAGGAAAAAAATCTAATTTGTAGATAGGATATTTATCTTGAGATTACAAAAGCCTGGAAATGCAATTTGTAATTTTAAAGATAGCTGGTGTATGGATATAGGTTAAGAGAAATGAACTTTGCCATTTTGGAGTTATTTGTAGAGGAAAAAGGCTGTGTGGGAATGCTCTGGAAATAACCGCATCTCTTGGAGCTGCTGGCCCTGCCTTTCACTGCATCGGCATCTTGCTGCAAGCTCATTTTGTTGCTAAACATGAAGTTTTACAATGTAGATTGCACTAAGGATTTTTTAATGGAGCAATTTAGAGCAACTGCAAAGAGTTCTGAACTTCCCTGGGATTACTTACCAGACTTGTCTGTGATTACAAGTCCCACCGTGAGAAGAGGTGAGGCACTCAGATCCTGGGAAGGTGAAGGTATGAGCAGCTGTGCTCAGAGAAAGAAGGAAAGAGAAGAGAGATGATCAGGCTACCTGACTGTCCACATGGGTGCCTCTATTGTTCTTCTGGCCTTATTAATCATATGTCGTCCACCTGAATGTCTCGGTCTCTACTTGTGTAAGCCAGTACCTGTAATCTGGCTTCCTGTAGCAAAGTGAAGAAGTGTTTAGAATTTAGAACCAAAATGAATTTGACGTTCCAGATGGAGCATGGAAACTGAGAAGTAATAATGATTAGGGCAAGTTGTAAAAACAAGTTAAAGACATAGCACAGATAGATGCATGTTTCCTGACACTTATCATGTATGCCCCATCAAATTTGATTATCTCCTCTCATTATACACTTGTCAATATATTTCATTGTGTTTCCAAGTACCTTTTGGGCATGCATTTTTTTCTTCCCTTCAGAAAAAGGTGTTGTGAATAGACTGTTCATATTACATAAGTAACAATATCTTACCAGTTGTTGATTATTATATGAAAATAAGTCTGTGAGCATCCCTACTTCCCTCTGAAGTTTGTGCTAGTCTAGAAAAAGACATAAGTTTGACTATCTCTATGTCTTGGAACTGGAGGATACTAGAGAGCTATGTCTACCCATCTAGTCCAGGAGTCCCATATCTTTAAAGACCACTCCAGAGTCTGAGCTCTTTCATCTTGTCTCCTGCACATTTCAATATGTCCTCTGTGCACCTGAAGTATCTGTTAACTTAACCAGCCTTTCCTTGACCATCTCTCTTTTCCAACACCGGCACTGTAAAGTCAAGAGAAACTTACCTAGCCAGGTGGAGAGATGTACTCTATAATCCTGAGTGCTTGGGAAGATGTGGATGAGTTTTGTGAATCTGAGGCCATTCTAAGCTCTACAGTAAAACCCTGGAGCGACAGACAAAATACAAACTATTCACTTTCCTATCTAGATCTGAATCTTTAAAATGGGTGATTTTTTTTTCTCTCTCAAGATTCACCAAATCAAACTCTAGTTGTACAGGAATCACTACAATAGAAATGCCACTTCAAGAAGTCTTCTCTACAACTCCATTATGATATGATGAAAGGTATCATGAATGTCAAAGATAGTGTTCAGCTAAGAAAGCAGACAGTTAGGAACAATACTGTTTGATTCTTATAAAGGTAAAAACGAAACTAAGTTGTGGGGTGAGAGTTATGATTCCTTACATCAAATTCACCAGGCTGTTTTCCTGATAGCATTCCTCCACATATGCATTATATTTAAAGTAAACATACATTAGAATAAAAGTCAAAATTATTTCTTGAGAAAACTCACTATACATTTTAGGTTATTAGTTTAAGGTGCTAGGATTAAGAACACAGATTTTATCTGACCATATCATGACACCTACATGCTGGACATCATCCACAACCTTCTGGATGCTGCATGTAGACCTCATGTCCAGTTTTATCAGAATGAGGACAGTTGGAATATGTTTATTTTCCTTTTTAACAAACTTGAACATATTTATTACAGTTTTTGGGATTGTCTGATTTTATGATACCTGTCACGATTTCCCACTGTTAGCCTAGGGATTGTGTAATATCTGTTGATCGATATAACTTAGGCTATTGATACAAACCAAACTCCTAGGAAATAGACAGTGGAGGTCTGTTCTTTATCCCAAGATAATGTTTTACTGGTCAACCTCAGAATGGAAGTGGATGGAATAAATCCAACCAGTAGTTACTACACTTAGGACAGACACTACAAGTTGGGAGAGGCCAACTTGCAGCCCATGGGATCTCCAGTAGAGAAGGATGTTTTTCTGTGCATGTGTATCTTTAAAGGATTACTAACAGATTGGTTAGATGTAAGTATATGTATAAATGTGCAAACACATGAGCTGGATGCAGGAGAATCATGTTTGTCCCAGTGGTTCTCTAGAGCTTTGTCCTCCCCTTATCACCAGATAATAATCTGAGATGATTCTAGAACTGCCAATCATAACAACAGCCTTGCAGCTGTAATGCCTTTATTAAAAAGAATCAAATATTCATTATAGACATTATGTTTTTGTTATTTTCTATGTGTGGGTGTTTTGCCTGAATGTATGCTTGTGAACCATGTGGATGTGGTGCTCATGAATCTCAGATGATTTTTGATCCCCTGGTGTCTGGAGACAACAGTTATGAGCCATACTGCATGTGGACATTGGACCCGTGTCCTCCTAGTTGCTGATCCATCTCCTCGGCCCTTATTTTGAACGTTTGAAAGGATTTGCTTTCTTCCATGGGTGTCCATGTGGTCTTCAGAATGTGGTTTGTCTTCCAGCTCAGGGGCTTGTTTTGTGGAAGCATGCTATGTTGATACTGCCCCAAACAGGATTCAAATACTTGGGAATAATCTCTTTGTAAGTGAGCATTTGAAATGGGACAGTATAGTAATAGAGATATGGAGAACTTAAAGAGAAGGTTCTTGACTGGAAGGGATCAGTTGGGTCTTACCCTACTTTGTGCGACTGTGTTTTGGAGTCAGACAGCAAGAACAGTCTACAGTGGTGTCTAATTGCACCTTGGTCGGGGTTTTGCAATATGAATGGTTTCTATCTTCCCTATGAATGGAAACTGCGGATCTCATTTCAGCTTGAATATTAGGTCTTGTTCACACAGGAGAGCCAGAGGGGAAAGTACAACCCTTATATGTGATTTACTAGGCCAGATGGCTTCCAGTGCTAGTGCTGTTGGGTAACGGATGAGGGGGCATCTCCGAAGTGCAGAGAGAGGTGTGTGCCTGACTCCCGGTACTGTTTATAAAGGCCTCATCTCTCAGCCGAGGCTTCTTAAAGAAATGCCAGATCAGAGGCGATTCTGTTTCTGTGATGCTATTGCAGAGCAGGGCCACGGGAAGCATGCAATCTGTTCTCAATCCGTTTAAAGTCGCAGGAGGTGAGCCTTGATTTTATAACTCTAGCCTGGATTTATTCTCCTCTAGCTTGAGCCTCAAGGTAAGAAGGAAAGAAATAAAATCTTAATAGAATGTGGTTAGGATGAAATTTTTAGTTAGTTAAACATCAAATTAGCCAGCGATTCTGTTTATTGTGAAAGTCATGCAGGATCTATTGGTTTTGTATTTTTGAAGTATTCTGCTTTCTGTTCAGGTTCGAGCTGTCAATCAGGGCTAATCAAACTGGCACCGTTAACATGATACATCATGAAATTTCACAATAATGTCAACCTGTAATTCTGTCAATCTGGTTAAGGGGGAAAACGGGTGAAAAACAATACTGTCGTTCTGTAAAAGCACCCAGAAAGTGATCTAGAATACTGTGAGCTTCACCTCTTCTAACTGTGCCTGGCTTCTACCGGAGGCTGGCCGGATTTGCGGCTGACAAATGGTCAGTTGGCCAGAGCCATTCTTTCTTCTTATTAAGATTCTCCAGTTTGTTGTCTCTGAAGGGTAAGAAAGAGTGCCTTTTAGAAATCAGAGCCAGCACTCCCTGGTGCTCACCTCCCTCGGTTGAATGTGAAGGCACATTGAGTATTCCTGTTTGTTCCGCCAGCCCACTTACTACGCATATTCTTCTCCTTTTATGAACTTACATTCTGGGGTATTCAGAAGCATCCATTTGAAGACTCACTGCAGTTAACAATAAAACACAGGCTACCCATTACATAAAGCAATAAAGCCCAGCTCCCCCTGCAAACTTTGTTTTCCTTTGCAGCCCAGGGATATCATGGTCCCACATTGAGTTAGGAGGGATAATAGACTCCCAACTCAGGAAGTAGATTTGGGGTCTACTTGTCCTTCGTGTTCCTCGGAAGTCCTTGCTGGGGTATCTGCAGTCTCTCTCATTGGAGAGTTACATCATGGTCAGCATTGTTAGAGGCTAATTTTTAATTATTCAATCCTGTGATAAAAATAAGAAACCAGTTCCACTACACACATAGTGTTGGTGTGTGTGTGTGTGTGTGTGTGTGTGTTATGTATCTCACAGGTAGAGAACAAGAAAGAGTCCAGTTATTTTTCTCTGGCATTCAATAAAATACATAAACAAAGTGGAGTGTCTATTGTTAGTGTTGGAAGAGACACCCATGCTCAGCTCCCTCAGACCTTTCCCGACGTGGGACACAGTTTGCAAATGACGGAACTGCTTGCTTGCTAGAGTCCCATTCCAGCCCCTCTTGTGCATCTTATGGGATATGTTTGTTCTGATGCTTGGCTGTTCCTCTTTTGAAGGAAGTGTGTTAGTGGAACACTAATAGCACAAGAGCCTGGGATGAATCAGAATATTTAAAGCCATGGAGCCACATGTTAGGCAAACATGCACAGTGTTTATTGGTTAAGCTGGATAATCAGCCTGATCAGATAGATGGGTAAAGCACATTCCTGGCAGAACCCTTGCAAGCATTTCTAGAAAGAATTAAATAAAGGAAGAAGGCCTGCCTTGAATGTTAGAGTATCTAGAGGCAGGAGGCTCTCCTTCCCTCTCCACCCTCTCCTCTTCCCATGACGGATGCTTCCTCTTACTCCTCATAACCATTCAGGAAATGAGCCACACCCTTCAACCACACCCTGCCCCCCCACAATGTACTGAAAGCTCTGGGACCATGAACAGAAGTATCCATCCCACCAGTACACACTCCCTCTCATGTTAGTGAGGAAAAGTCTGACAGTGCACGCAGCATGTAGAGAAGTAGCGGAGGCCTTACAGGAACTCCCTGGCCTGGGTCACAGGCTTTGGAATTAGTTTGCAGGAAGAATTTTTAGTACTGCCATAGTGTTTCTGCCATGATGGATTATACCTTCAAACTGTGAGCCAAACTAAACTTTTTTCCTTTCAGTTTGCTTTAGTCGGGCCTTTTTATCATGGCAATGGGACAATAACATTAAAAACTAGTATGGTGACCTGAGGCCTTGCAGGGATCAACCTGGTCATGTAGCCCATAGGTATTTGAACTGGTTTTGTGGAAAGGTTGTGGAAAATTTTGGAACTCTGAGCTAGGAAAACCCTCAGACACTGTCAGCAGAACCCAATGGGTCTTTCTGGTGGCTCTTTGGAAGGACAGAAGACTGGAAAGGTGGCTCTAGAGCACCAGAGAGTCTTGGCAATGTGTGGTGGTGCCCCTGAACTGATTTGGAGGCCACTGTAGGGCCCCACTTTCCCATGAGGTGACTTCCACAGCATGAGATCTGGACCCTGGAACTCTGAGATGACTAAACCCATCCTGCTTTGAGTTTTATACTTGCCAGAAGTCTATCACAGTAGGAAGATGGGTAATTAACATGGCAATGATGTTTGAGAATCTGGAATAGAGTTTGATCAGTGATTTTTACAGTGTGAAATAATTGTATAGAAAAGATAGATAAATTTTACTCACTATAGGCTGATTTATGAAAGAGTATCAATTATGCTTTAGGATCCAAAAATGTAGTTATACAAAAAATAATAATATCTGAAAGCAGGAAAAAAAAACATCTATTATAAGTACAATACTATTTGGGCCACCATGTAGAAATGAATAAAATGTTGGTATTGCCTTTTTCAAAATGAAGTGGAAATGTGGCTAAAAGTCTAATCACATTGAGTAGCAAAGCATTACATTTAAAGTTTCCCCAAGTTAAGTCCAGCTGTGTGGAACAGACAGAATCCAGTGCCATGGGTGGAGTATGTAGCGTGGCTGTTCCAGCCAGCGAAGAAGTCAGTGTTCTATCCCTGAACCAATGGGAAGGACCTTAGCTCACAAGACCACATACGCTGCTGCACACTGCAGATGCTAACACCTCAAAGCACTGCAAGATGGAGCATTCCTTCCTGTAAGCGAAGTAAAAGATGGAGGACTGTCATTTTTTCTGCATGTTTCTCTGGAGCAAATCAGTGCAAACTTAAAAGCTGTGGTTAAGAACTTGGGAAATGGACTCGGTTTTCATAAGCTGTCTTAATAACAGAATCACTCAAACCTGAATTCTCTCAGGTAAAGAGTGTTCGCAAAAATTATAATCTAATTCCTACAAAAGGTGACACTTTCTCTTCACTAAGGAATTGCCATGGTGACAGTATCTCTTCTCCTGGATACATATTTACATAAATGCTCAGTGTATATATACACTAATACACACCTCTGTCAACACACATACACACTTTATACTCCACAGTGAAGCCTCTGGAAGTGGCGTTTCTTGTACGAATGTGGATCCTTCCCTCCCTACCCATCATTGCTTTAGCAACATTTCCTCCCTGGGGATAATTCGGTGTATTGATTTAAATCTATTAAGCCCAGTGGAGTTCTGCATGTCTTAGATAATGTAGTCCTAACAGATGAAGGGCACCTGGGGTGCGGCTGCTCACCACCACTATATCACTATTATGTGCAGATGTGTGCATGAGTGCCAAGACCACAGAGATCTGCATCCAGATTTGCAAAGCCTCCGTAAAAATTTGGTGCCCTATGATGACCACATAATTCCGAGTAGAAAATTTCTCAACTCTTTTTATTATATTATTATTTTTTTTTTATTTATTTTTTTTTGGAGTGGAAGGTTCCTATGTAAGTAGAAATATTCAGTTGGGGTTATGTAAATGTGGATGCTAAGGCTAAACATTCCATCAGACTGGGTAAGATTGCAGTAATAACCCCCCCCCCCCCAGAAAACCAGGACCCACCTGTGTTCTAACCAATTTCCACTCAAGCTGTGGAGGCAGGCATGCTAACCAGGCTCTCCAGTCCATAAAGAAAGGGCCATGGCAGGTCTCTTTGTGGACCAGTAGGCAGCTGTAGGTGCTGTCTCCAGGGAAGCAGATTCCCTGTTTCTCCATGCATTTCCTTTTGTATGCTTAGTGAGGGCATTACAAAGAAGCTCAGCTTCCTCACCTGCAAAGGGAAGAATTCTAGCTGTGGGTGGTTGTATCAAGCAAGTTAATATACACAAAGCAGTCAAGTTTATGCTGTACATCATATGCTTTCAACAAATGTCATTGATCATAATAACCTGGAAGCATTTATAAATACAGAGTAACAGTATTTGGTCCCCTTTATGTCTTCCCTGTATCTCCTTTTACTCTCATTTGTCATTACTTGTTTTTCCTACTTAGAAACGCTGAGTGTGTTTTTTGCTTAAAAAAAAAAAAAAACAGTTGCTCAATAGCTAGATACTACCTGTGATCATCAGTAATTTTAATTCAAGAATAGTAAACAAATAAAAAATAAAATGAAGGGCATACTACTAAAACAGACATACTGAAATAAATACTCGGATTTTTGTAGTCCTGCTGTCAGGAGCCCTGCTGCGTGCATACAGCAAGAATCTTATCTTTCCATTAAGAAGATTGGAAGCACTGACATTTCCAGTTCTTTGCAGAGAACCTCTCTGAGCTCCTCATTCACTGGCACAGGGGCCTTGTGCTGTCATGCCACTCTGTAGGACATTATTTATCATCTTGGCAAGTGTCACTTCAACTCTTCTTGGTTAGGTCAAGTGTCCCCTCCCCGGAGTCCTTGAGAAGGTACACATACAAGTGCTTTATTCACATCACTGTGTGATCAGGAACACCTGGGAAATTATCTACAAGGCTCTCCCCAAAGTCGGAGCTCTGTTGTGCTTTCCACTAAACTCCCCAAAGGATTTATTTCTGCCCCATCAGCCCATCCAGATTGTACCAGGACAAAGAGAGCATCATGCAGCTCTGTAGAGATTGCCCTTCTGAGAAACATATCTGTGAAGACTGAACAATGTTCTACTAAGTCCAGGGATCAGAGATTTGGGGCCTCTGGACTTCTGTTAGGACCATCCTATCACGTGCGTTTCTATGTTACTTTTGACATTGGTATATATAATAGTCATATACAGAGTTCAAACATTTGTTTAAGAGAGAAATGTAACTTTTCTGCACTGCTGAATGAGAAGCAGGAATAGTACTAAAAGAACCACGTGCCTAGCTCAGTGTCCGTGTTGCAGAGGATTCTGGGAGAATAACTTATACAGAGAATGTAGCTTTATACTCAGTTGGCTAAGCTTTGAAGTCCTTTTTTTTGTGTGTAAATGAACAAAGGCACAACCTTATTTATAATCTGGTCTTACTTTAACTAAACATGTCTGGTATCAAATCAATGGGAAGCAGGGAGAGAAAGAATCCCCCTTCTCCTATTTATCAATCATGAGTGCATCCTATAACAATGGTTGCTGCAAGGCATGGACACATGTATTGTATAATACTGCTCTGTCGTAGCAAATAATATATCACGTAAAAAAGTGCAACTCATATGTAGGTGAGGCCCCCTAGGCAGGTTGCTTTGCACCCTTCCCAGTGGATTTCTACCCTTAAGGTCTCAAATGGAGGAGACCTAGAACTGAATCTCTGTACATCCATGCACCAAAGCTAAGCTAGTGTGCAAAGGTGGACAGACAACTTTGGATAACTAGTGATCATTCACCTGTCTCCTGGCATTAGCATTTTCATTTTCTTTTGTGACAGCACCTTTGCATCATAGCTCAGGCCCCAAGTAGAGTAAAGTTGTTTCCACCACTGAGGCTGAGATTAGGCTTATGACTCAGCTCTTCTAAGAAGAACTCAGTTTGTTTTCCTCTCTGCATGAATCACTTTCATAGCAATGCTCAGCCTCACCCCAAATCCTAGTTAACTCCTTCCTTCAGTGCTTTCTTTCTTCCTTTCCCCAACCCCCCTCCCCAATTTTTACTTTCTGTCCAACAATTCACCCATCTATTGATTTATTTTTATCTTATTTTATGTTCTTTGGTTTTTACATTTGAGTTGAATTACCTGTGTTTTATGTTTATAAGTTGAATGCTCTTTTACAATTCGAAGGTTTTAATGCTATAAAAGAAGAGAAAAATAAAGGCAAAGCAAGAAAATAATGTAGAATTAGATGATGGTATTCTTTATTTTTATAGGAATAAGATGAATATTTAGAAAAGTGTTTAGAACAGACCTTGAGTTCATGTAACAGATTATTGTAAGAGTTAAATTTTCAGTCTCTCAAGTAGTAAGTGATTTTGATAATACCAAGCACAGGTGTTATAGATCATGAGAAAAACGTAATTTAATTATGTGTAAGGGTCATCCTTACAGTAATTCAAAACCATGGCACAGAGGTTAATGTGTACATTTGGAGAAAGAAAAGATTGTCTGTATTCCAGGGATCCAAGCAAGACCACATCCCAAATGTTAATTAAAATGGACTTTGAATACCACACTTTGTGGTTAAAAACTCCTTAGAGATTTCAGGTTTTATTTGATCAAAAATATAAGGATGTTTAATAATGTCTGGGATTGAATTCTGCAAATATAAAATATTGCTTGATTGGATAGCAATTAAGAAAAAACTTGTTTCTATGGATATAGATAGATAGATAGATAGATAGATAGATACATACATACATACATACATACATACATACATATATAATATATAGACTCATACATACATATATACATAGACATATAAATAAATAATAGTAGATAATAGGGAGATGATAGATGTTAGATAGGTGTTTGTGTGTTTTGTGTGTGTGTGCGTGTGTGTGTATTAAACTCATTCTTTTAACTATGGGTCTTACAGTCAGATTTATAAGCTTTTTCAGACTTGCCATATAATACCAGCCAAACCAATGTAATGAAGTCGTGATTCTGGCTGAACTCTTGAGAATAGCACAGCCACTGTTAAGTCAGGAGCCGCCCTTAAATTAGCACAGTTTGAACTCTGCAGCGTGCTACTTGAAGCATGAACAATATATTTCATTTTAAACTTTGAAAACTTGGAAGTTTTGTTGTCATGCCGACAGACTTGTAGAATGTAAGGGTGGTATTATGAGACGCTCTCTGATGTTTTTGCCAAAGCTAGGCATGGCACAGACTCTTTGGGAGCTTGAAGGTTAAAATGTTACCACTGAATAGATTTAAGTACATGGTAGTGCATTTGTAGCATTATTAACACACTGACACCGTGTGTGTGTGTGTGTGTGTGTGTGTGTGTGTGTGTGTGAGGCTCATCCTTACAGTAATCTTTACAGTCATCCTTACATCCAACAGTCTAAATTCCAGTTTCCTAAACAATACAGCATCGAAACATTTTTTTCTCAAACCATTTATCGTAAAATATTGATTTTTTTAGTATTTTAGCACTTATTCTTGTTTCCCAATAATATTTCAGTATTTACAAGCTTTCTTATAGCTGCATAAATACAATTACAAATAGGAATAACTGCAGCAGTTGAACCCAGAGCCTGTGGACCTGCTTCTGACACCATGTGTGAGCTAATATGTTCTATTGGTGTTGAAGTTTTGAAAGTGGGACACACGTTTTCAGGAGCCAACTATATTCTTACTATATATTTTGAGGAAATAGATGAATTAATGTATGGTGATTAAGGCAAAAGAGATTCTTCACTAGGATTTGAGGGAGGAAGTGTTTTCACAAAACAGCTTTGACGGGTAAGAGGAGAGGCAGGGATTTACTTCTATCGGTAAGAATGGCACTCCTAAGGAAGCAGGAAGAACATGGGATGTTGAGTCGGCCGGCAGTCTCAGGCTGTGCAGAAAGGAGTAGGCTGTTGCCCAGAAGACTGATGACACATCTTGCCCTGAAACTAGGGTGCAAGTGAAACTCACAAAATGACAGATGAGGTTTCAGAAATTAACAAGGGTCCGAGGTGGCCAGAAGAATGCTGACATGAATTGTAACATTGTGGAGGGGTGAACTGTAGACTCTCACTTGCATTTGGAGCCTGTGTATCAGTGTGAAAAGAAATTGAGATGAGGAAATACTTGGGGTTTTTGAAAGAGCACGGTTGAACACTGCCTTGAAAGACTTAAAATAGACCATGCATCTAAACTGTGTGAGCTATGCCCCTGAAGTCAGGCCAGCTTCACCAGCAGTGGTGGCCTTCAAGAACCATGTTGTTAGTACTCATGATGTAGACAGAATGTCTGAACTTGCTGGGGTGCCTTGGCTATCCTGTCTCTTTTCCATTTTGAATATTTTGACTTAGGATAGAGATCATCTTATCATCTAAGGATGATACTGTGTCTGAAAGGGCCATTAAACATCATCATCTTCATCCACTCTAAGGAACCAAATGTGGTATCAGCCCTGAAGGCATTGCTCAAGCTCACTGATGACATGTTTAAAGTACACTGCTCAGAACTCTGCTGTCGGATGTTGTTCTTGGGAGATGACTTTAGGCCTCCAGACTTTACAGAATGCACCTTGGAATTTTTTACCCCAGGATGATTACCTTTATTTAATCCTCAAAGTAGTGTAGTGATTTTTGTATCTTTCCTTCTGGAAGTTCCTTGCAGTTTTTAATAATAATAGGCTGTTGTACTCCAACAGAGACAGTGCTGAGGTAATTGTTGGGATAATTATGTAGAAGGACAGCCAATTATAGATTTAGACTTTCAGGGGGAAAATCAGAACTTATTCAAAATTTAACCTACTTAACAATCTACATAATACTTTAAAAGTGTGAATATCAATTTTTATCAAGTATTTATCAGTTGAATCTCTATGTCTTGCAATGTAACAGATTAGAGTTTGGCTTGTAAAAAACTACATTTCTAAAGAAACCTTGCTATGCTTGTTTAATCAAAGATATTTTAAGTTGTCCTTTTGTTTCTGGGCTCTTTCCTAGATTTTCTAAAACTTTGGGGGATAATTGAAAATGCTCATCTTTTTAATATTAACAAAAACATTGATAATCTAAAAATTACAAAAGTAATACAAATCTAAATAAAGCCCCCAAATAGGTTGTATCATGCTGTTAGAGAACAGTGCTGGAAGGGCTTGGTGCTCTAAGGGCTCATTCTGACTAAGTAATTGAAATGATAAGGGAGTGATTTAAGGCAATGGGAAATGGATTCTTGACTATGACTTAGGAGTGAGAAACATTTTGAAATAAACAACTTTCATAAAAGCTATGCTATTGTTACAGGGTTTGTGCAATGGAACCAAAGAGTTCTTTATGAAGTTTTAATTCCAGATTATATTAATGATTCATCTCAAAGTCTTGAGAAAACTCTTAGATTAGTACAAGCAGGATCCAGCAGGAACTAGGCGGATGTGCCAGGCAGAAAGGGAAGGACTCAGACTGGAGTCTAATAAGAAGGTGGGTTTGGATTGTTCTAGTGTGGGATTTGGTATAGTTCAACTGAAGAAGTGGGGGCAGGGATTCGGATTGGATTATGAATGAAGATGATGCCACATTTCCATTAAACTGTTACTTAAGTGACTTTACCTAAGTTAGCTATACCTGCTAGAAAATAATGTAATTAAAATAAATTATCTGCCAAATTTTCCCTAATCCTGTAAACTAGTTCTGTTTTCAGTTAAGCGCTGTTGTGCAAGGTCACATTGCTGAATGCTCCAGCAGAAGGCTTTCCTTCTTCACAACCAAAAGAGGCCATTTCCACCTCAAATCAGTTTGGTTTCTTAGTCAAAAGTTTAGCAACTTGGTGATTATTTGCAAAGTAAAAGCTGTGCCTGATTTTTAAAGCATATCAAGCAGATACTTTATGATATACTCCTTAATCACAACTTAAAAAGTACATGAAAGATGTTTTGAGACTGATAGTTGGAAGTAAGATTGATTGAAATTGAACCCAGGTTTCCTGGCTATTAAAAATATTAATACCAAGGGCTGGAGAGATGGCACAGCGGTTAAGAGCACTGACTACTCCTCCAGAGGTCCTGAGTCCAATTCCTAGCAACCACATGGTGGCTCACAACCATCTGTAATAAGATCTGGCTCCCTCTTCTCCCATGCAGTCATATATGCAGGGAGAATGCTGTATACATAATACACAAGGCCTTTTTAAAACTGTGAATACCATAGTTTTAGTTGAGGGCCTGCTATGTTGATCAATAGTCTACAAAGGCTACAGTGTGCTGCTGGATGCTTCACCCCTTTCCACAAGTATGCTCACTATTATGATGTAATTAAACAAGCATATTATATATTTAGTAAAAAAAATGGCTGCCAGAGTTGACACAACAGCACAAAGAACCATTCTTCCAGGTCTTTATTCCTGGAATTCTTTGAAATTTGAAGTTAAGAAGAAGCGACCCAGTGAGTGTTTGGTTGCTTGGTTTATTTACATTATCCGGCCCTAAAAGTGGAGCTTGCAGTAGATCCATGTTTGGGGTTTATTAGAACAAATCTCAAATATTCTGTTTAAATGCAGTTATACATGACTGGCCCTGTCTGACCTGAAATTCCTAGGACTGTAACATATGCACTTCAGATCGAAGACACATTCCTAAGCTTGGGGTGCATGCATACCTTAGCTGAGGACAGCAACCTGAGAGTCTGCAGGCAGGAATGCATGGACACTAAAACTGAAGATCACAATGCCAGCCTGTAGTATTTTCTCCTGCATCCCTACAGTACGTCAGAATGAAAGCAGAATATTTCAGCTGTATATTAAAGGCATAAAAAGAATGCCAAGGCTGTGATGTACAAAACAGCCACATATCAAAAACGATATTCTTAAGATCTGTGCAAAACTGACTCCTGGATATTTTTATGTCTTTGCAAATAATATTTAATTAGTAAGATACTTTAGAACTTCTAGCTATAAATAAAATTTTTATCACAAACTGACCTAGTGATATTAAATTGGTATGGTGCTCAAAATCAGTATTTAACATTTAATGGAATGAACAAACTAATTCTGCAATTTAACTCAACATTTGCAGTTCGAAGACTTGTACCCTAATGGTTTGTAATTAATTTTTCTGAAAATCATATTTATGATAGTCTGCAGATTTGAAGCTTTATCTAATACATAATGTTCATTTTGAGCCTTTAATTGCATTTAAATTAAAATTGGCTTAGCAGGAAGATGAATTGTGGGAATGCATCAAACCACCCAGCATGTCCTGAAGATGTGAGCCTGAAAATGCAATTTGGTGGAGATGTGCAGAATCATTTGGAGTTCATTAATTTTTATTGCTCAGGTAGTTTTACTAAAGTAGGTTATTTTCTTTGAAATTTATATTTATGTTTATGTCAATAGCTGAATATTGTATTAGCCCTTACATCTATTAGAGTTTATTAACCTGGCCTAATAGAGGTTGTTCATATTGAGAACATAGATAATTTGTGTTTGTCCCTTATTCAAAATCGGTGAGAGTGGTATTGCACAGTGCATTTGGGGAGAAAGGAGAGGAGGAAACAGCCACTGTAGAAGGAGTGAGACAAGACTGTACAAGGTTTGTACCCATCAGATGTGGGTTTCTCAGAGAAGGGATTCTCCTTTGGAGAGGGTGTTCTCCCCGCCACCCTGAGGCCTTCCAGTCTCACTAACCTTTTTCTCTTCGTGTGACTTATCTTCTAACCTGGTCACTACACTGAAAACTTACTGATGTGTAACTCTCTTCGATGGCTAAATGGTGCCTGAGTTTTGTCCAGTGAGCCTGGGAGTTATTCCTTTAACTTAGAGATTATTCTGCGGTTATCCAATTTAATTATAATGTCATTTGACAATTAAGAGGGAAAAGAGGTTTTTGCATTGTCTAGTGAATACAAATTGCCTGCAATTTGAAGATATAAAGAAATAAAAATTTACATTTGTCCTCTTTGCCAGAATTTACACTTGTGCAACTGATAGTAAGTAAAATTACCTACATTTATTAAGCACATGCGCTTTTTATTTTGGAACTTGTATATCATTCTTATTAGTAAGATGGTATATTAGCATTTGTCATTTTGGGCTCATTTTCACCTTTTATAGAAAGCATAATAAGAGGTAGGAGACACTGTAGGATCAGCATGGGCATTTGTGTGTGTGTGTGTGTGTGTGTGTGTGTGTGTGTGAGTACGTGCTTGATTGCTGCCTTGCTTCATGAAAACCTTGCAAACATGGGCCCAGTTCTCCATTCTCCATTCTGAAAATCTGCTGCAAGTTCAGTTGCTGGCCAGAGATGATAGAAGCCTTGATTCATTTACCACTCGCCAATCAGGACTTGACAGAGGTATTGCTTATTTTCTCATTTCTTCACTGAAGCATGCTGTTGTAGTTTAGTCCCTAATTACTCTCAGCCTGAGATGCTCCACATATCCCCATGGTGGTAATATTTCCCTGCCTGGGTGAGTCATTATGTTGTTTGGCAGACTGAAACACCAGCCTTCCCTTGTTGGAACACTACCCCTCATGTAGCACCACATCCTTCCCTTGGTGCTGTCTGCTGCGAGACTCTGGCCCTGCTGTGACATTTCAAGCCATCCTCCAAGTAATCACACTTGCCTGCCTATTCTCTGACTGATTGGATCACTGCCAGTTCCCTCTTCATGGCCAAGGACAGGAGAATGGGGGTGGGGTGTCTGAATAGAACCGCTTAATGTCTAATGGACCAGTGCCTCTCTCCTGCTGAGAGAGGGGGCTTATTTGTTTGCTGGTAACAGGAAAGGTCAGGGAAATCCTTTTCAACAAAGGCTGTGACAGTGAGAAGGTGCAATGTCATACATTACTGGTGTGAATAACTAAATACCTTGGGTGTATCCTGCCCACCAGCACAAGAAAGCCAGAACTTTGGGATCTTTATTTCATTTTCATTATCCTCCAGATGGCGGAGACTGGAAGTGATGAGCTTGGGTTCACACAATGGTTTCTACCAAATGCTTCACAGGTATTCAGTCTGAAGAGTGTAACGGAGTTTGGAAATGGGGGCTGTTCTATAACTATTTAAAGTAGCATACAGTAGACACACACATACACACACACACACACACACACACCCCTTCAGGGGAACATATCATAGAGGAAATTGTCAATTTGTCACTTTTGATTTAATGGCATCTTTCTTAAGTAATTTCCTGGGGTCCCTTTCATCTGTTTGCACTTGAAAAGAACAAACCCACAAATACCTTCTTCCCGCAACATGTTGGAAAGATTTTAATAGAAGCATTTCTTGAAGTTAGGATAAACACGGAAGTGCTTGAGGCAGTAGTTGCTCCGGCTGTGTTGATTCGTGGGCTCACATTTGATGAAAACGTTCTCATCGGTGAATACCTGGCATTTTCTTTTATATCCTTGGTAAACAGTGCTAAGAATTGTGAAGTGGTTCCTTAGATGGAGAAGGATCAATTATAAAAGGAGAACTCACTGCAAGGAAAACACCCTCCAACTTGGATGAGCCAGCCGCCTCTCTAGGGGAAATTTGGTGAGAAATTAACTGCTCTAGCATGGATTCAGATAAAGCCATGGAGTTGACAATTTTTAGGAATACCTACGTCTATTGAGATGTTTATTTAAACAAAGAAATGAGCAAACAGTAGTTAAGAGGAGGTTGTTTTCTTTTTATTTTTTTCCTTTCTCTTTTTATATTTTCTTGGGAAAGAATTGAGGAGGCAGACGAGGTTGGACCGCCGTGTCACGGTTCACCTGCCCGGGAGGTGGGGTGAGGAACTGGCAGCCTGCTCACTCAGCTGTACTTGACTAAGCCGTCAGCCCTCAGCTTTCACAAGCGTTGAATATGTCAAAAATCTTTCAGGGAAAGTGTACATTTTAACTGGGCTGTTTCAGGTTCGTATTTAATGTTGTTTAAAAAGCTGCAAGCCTGTTTGATGACCAAGAGGCTCTGTGTGTGGGCTGTGTGGGCCAGGCTAAGTTGTGGTAGGTGTGAGAATCCAAGCAATTAGGATGTGATACTTTCAGGTCCAGCAAGGTGATTCTTAAGTTCCTAAGAGGATGAAAGCAGGCTTTTTTTTTTTTTTTTTTTTTTTTTTTAATGGCCTGAAATTAACCCTTTCTTCTAATGGGCCATAATCACCCAGAAAAGAATATCCCCCACCACAGCCAGCACAGTACCCACTTGAAAAGAAACAGCCATTTTGGCGAGTTTAACCATTGATTTTCTTTAGCAGACTCCACGTTTACAGCCTAATTTTTGTAAATGGGCTGCGAAATGCTTTACAAGAACAAATTATTACTGTGATTAACATGGTGATAATTATTTTCTGTGGGTCTGCCATCTCTTGGCACATTAAAGGCTAGCATGCAGCTTTCTGCTGAGCTGGGAGGAGTCCCTTCCCTACAGAGGGAGGCAGACTCCTCAGCACCCTGTCCCCAAGCATGAGTCCAAAGGGTGTTTGATCCATGCAAAGCCACTGCCTGCTTGCCTTGGTGGCTATGATCCCAGTTGGTTTTACTTTTACAAAATGCATGCTGAGTACCCCTAATCTGAAAATTCAAAATCTGGAAGGTTCCAAACCCTAGAATTGGGTTTGGCATGTTTGTCACACTTGGGATGTCAGTTTTTCTGATTGCGGATGCTGTGAGACCCTCAAGTCTATAGAAATACTCTAAAGTTTAATTTAAAATATTCTCAAATCTGAATTTACCAATACTTCTGGTCACATGTATTTTAGAAGTGATACTCTACCTTTTTGAGAATACATTTTTTAAAAAGTGTAACCATAAAGATGTTTTGAAATATGGGCTTTGGGTAAGGTGGCCAGATCATTTAGCAAGCAGGTAGAGAAGTAAGGTACAATGTTCGGGTAGATGCCTGTCACACTTCCTGTGGAATTTAAAGATGTTAAATGATATTTCAGAAAGGTCGTGCATTCTAACCTGTGGTCTCTGGACATCTGGAACCTAAGTCTTTCCTCAAGTCAGTGACTTCAAACTAGCACCTTAAAAAGTGTGGTTTTAAAGGACAATTTATCCTTGTCATCAAGTGTGCCCAAATAATCCTCCTATTTTCAGAGAACGGTGGGGGAATTTCCTCTATGAAAAGAGGGGGGAAGGGGGCAGAAATTTGATTTAAAAAAAACAAGTAAAAAGGAAGACAGACCCTCACATATTGAAGAACAGATTCTGCAGCTACAGAAGCTGGCAGAAATGCTAAGTGCTTCTCACAGTCAGCATTCAAACAGATTATCAGATGGTAAACTTCACCCTGTTGTTACTTTAAATGAAGTGACCATGAAATCAACAAATCTGCTGTCAGGTGCCTGTCACTAAGGTAGCTCTTCCTGTCACACAATGGCTCACATAGCAGGTAATGTGTTTTTAAGAATCACTCCTATGTCACCTCATCAAGTCCCTGTTAAAAAGATGAAATAAGATGGATGTAGTTGTGTGCCATGGAGTTGACTGAAATTCAGCAGAGGGAAATATACGGTCCAGGAAGAAACACGTCAAGGAAGGCAACCTTAGCCCTGGGAAAGAACTCTCGTCTCTCTCTGTCTCTCTCTGTCTGTCTCTCTCTGTCTCTCTGTCTCTATGTATCTATGTATCTATGTATCTATGTATCTATGTATCTATCTATCTATCTATCTATCTATCTATCTATCTATCTATCTATCTATCTATCTATCTATCTATCTCACACACACACACTCTCTCTCCCTCAGCCAGAGGTACCTTTGCCTGTGCCTTTAGGGTCACTAGACACTTTGGGGTCTTCATTCAATCTAGACTTCAGAGCAGCTAAACCAAAAGTATTTGAAACCAGGGCTAAGGAATGGGTGACTTCAGTTTGTACCATCTAGCATAGAAATTTCCAATGAGCTTACAAAGCTGGCTTAGGATGCTTAGACCACACTTCCTTCCTTGTTATTTATTGAGCTATATAGAGTGTCAGAGAATGATTTCATTCATTTCCTTACTGGATTTCAAAGTACCCTCTGGAATTTTATTGTTGCCTTACCCCAAGATGTCTTCCATATCTCAAAATGACAATGAGAAAGGAGAAGAATCCTGCATTCATATATAATCCATAGACACACTGAAAATACCCACGTCTGAGTTCTGTGTTGCTTGACTGAGGTCTTTATTCAATGAGAGCGTTATTTCTTAAGACCTATTTTATGTACAAGTTTGATCTGGTATAAGAGTGGATGTAAGGGGTACATCTTTTCTCTTTGTATGAGGTCAATCCCGAAACTGAAACTGTATAAACCATGCCTTCTGATTAGGCTTTTTTTTTCAAATATTTATTTATTTCCTGTTTTTCTTAAGTTAACATACAAAGATTTTTAAAACATTTTCATACATATATCATTAAACCATACTCTTATTTATCTGTTATTATTTTTTGTGCTCCTATTCTCTCTGATGAACCCCTTCTTTCCCCAAAGAGTTCTCCTTTGGGCTTTCAAGGCCTTCATCTCCCATCACTTTTTCTGGATCCCTCTCTCATTCTTTCTAAATCTCTTCCTCCCATAGTCCCCTGTATACATGTATATATAAACTATACATACCTTTATTTACATATACTATATGCATATATAAATATGCACCACACATACACACATATGAAGAAAAACCTGAACTATTTTACTTTTAGAATCTGATTTATATCCTTTGCCTAATGATTTCCAGTCCTGTTAATTTCTCGGCCAATGTCTTTTATGACTGAATACAATTCCGTTGTGTATGGACCACATTTTCTTTACCCATTTTCTGCTGGTGGACCACTAAGCTTATTTGTTTCCTATCTCGTGTTGATGCAGCAATAAAGGTGGATGTGCAACAAATTCCCCAGCCATGATGATTTAGAACCCTTGGGTATGTTCCCAGGAATGTTGTAGTTTGACCATACAGTGTTTCGAGTCTTAGATATTTGATTTTTGAGTTTATACTCTCACCAGCAGTGAGGGTCCCCCTCCCCCCACATTCTTACTGCCATTTTTGTCTCTGGATCCTTGATGACTGGCATATTATTAGTTGTATTTCTCCTTCGGAAACTATTTGTTCATTTTTCCATCCCATTCATTATTGATTGGATGAATTGGCTTTGGTACTTAATATTTTTTCAGTTATTTATAGGTTCTAGATATTAATTCCCTGACACGTATATTGTATCCTCCCATGTTGAGGGTTTTCTCTTCACTCTGCTGATAATGCCCTTGGCTGTGCAGAAGCCTTTCCATTTCATAGTCTCCCTTTGGTCAGTTCTTACGATGGTCCTTTGCACTATGACAATCCTTTACGGAAATTACTTGTTCATAGATATTTTGATGTGTTTACCTATGTTTTTTGGTAGCTGTTTATTTAGAGTTTCGTCTCTTTCATTAACGTTTCTGATGGGTTTTGATCTGCTTTTTTTTTTAACAAATTGAGAAATTAGTCTAATTTCATTCATTTACATGTGAACATACAGTTTTATCAGCAGTATTTGTTGAAGACACTTTACTTAACCAAATGGATTTTCTTGGTCCTCTATTTCTCTGTTGTTTTATGTACTGGATTTCTGTTGCTTATACCTCGCTGTTTTTGTTTCTAGATTTGTCTGTTTAATCTTCCATCTATCCATGCCACCTATTTAATTTTTATTAATTATATAGATATATCATGTTTGGGAATTCAAAGAAATGTAAAAAACTTCCTGCTGTCTGTAAGTTCAATTGGATGGTAGGGACCACAGAATAACAAATACTACCAGTGTATAAATGTGATTAGTGTAACTGTCCCTTAGAGAAACAAATAGACTTTGCACCCAGGGCAACATTTAAGATGGTTGTTGAAGGACAGATAGTTCACCAGATAGGGAATAAAGGAGGGCTCCCGTGTGAAGGTGGGAAGCTGGATGGGGATGCTGTGGAGGCAAATGCTGGTTTCAGCTGGGCTAACTGATTTTTGTGTTCCAAATATTTCACTTTTAACTGGTACTTTTAAGTGTTGTGGTACATGGTTCTAAGAAACATTGTCATCTTCAATAGAAGCAACTCTAAAGATCTGGGCTTACTGATGTTCTATCATAGGAGAGGGTAAGATTAGATTCTCCCCTGAGATTTCAGTAGCTCCCCCTCTGTACTTTTCTGCCAACTATACACTATTCTGTCCCAGATGCATGTGGTAATGATGGGACATTGCTTGTGTCCCAACTGGAGGTTCTGAGAGGTTAGCTTCAGGGGAAGACTCCATCTATGTACCCTGGGGAAGTCTTTTTCCATGGTAGAATGAGAATTTTCACTTTGGGATGAACTGTGTTCTTGTAAGTAACCCCTCACCCATGTTTTTACAAAAAAGCCCATTAAACTCACTGGTGCATCAAGGTATACCTGGGTGAAATAGTTACTTTGGATTGATGGTGGCGCCCGGTTTAGGAGAGGGAGCCATTTGTCTACCCACTCCCAGTAAGTTTCCGCAACAGCCAGAAATGGCTAGCACCTACCAGCAATGCTAACACATTGGGTAGGCCGAAATATAGTAGTCAAACCTGTGGCCACCATTTTACAATAGTTATCATTCCAGACGAACTTGGCCTATAAACACAACTAAAGGTCTATTTTTATAGAGATGGTGTAAAAGCAACAGACTTATTATTACTCTTGCTAATAACTCTATATTATTTGCCACTTATGCTATGTGTGAGTGCTTGCTGATGCCTCTCCTTAGGCTTCAATAGGCTTCCATGGCTGGATTTCTGGATTCTCTTCTCCAGGTTGCATCTGTAATGAGGCTTGCAGTTTTCTTCACACTTCCTTACAGCTTGGTTGATAAAATCACAATTCTCTTGCATGTGTGGGGGAAATAGTCAGCCAGATAATCACACCTGTGGGCTCCAGTATCAAGAGTGATATACTTTGCTTTTTCTGAATCTCTATGTTTCCAGTTCCTGTTTGGATTCCAAAATTGCAAGAGTGAGTTGGTATTTTTACTGGTTAAAGATCTTAGCCATAGCAGTTATTTCTTGAAGCTTCCAATTACCTGGTCATGTCTTCTGTTTTGTGTTTTGATAGGTATTGCACATTATAAAACAGGTTGACAAGTATATTTTTCTTAATTCCTATAGTCTTTGAAGTGAAACCCTTTCAAATGACTATGGGAGAATTAGCATTTTTCGAATATGTTGTAGGATGATTGAAACAAAACCAAATAGAAAACTATATAATTAATGCATGCATACTATAGAGTTGTACACAGCTTTGAGGGGATAGCAGGGAAGGTATTCATAACCTTCTTAGTGTCTTTGGGATTATGTGTTCCTGTCATTGTTTGAGGATTAGGATGGTTGTTTCTTTAATTACAATTTCTTTTTGAATGCTATAACATCTTAAAGTGTTTCTAGAGAATTGTGAAACTTGCTCTTCCTGTCCTCAAATGAGCTCATAAAAATGCATGAATGCTCTTGTCATTTGAGGTGGCAGGGGGTATTTTGGCAGTACAAGAAGTTTTCCCCTATAAAGAATAGCTGGGATGTAGCAGTGAAGTGCCAGGATGCATGGAGATCAGATTAAATGTATTTGAATTAGTATCTCTATGGGTTTTATATCTCAAAGTCAAAATAGTCATTCTCATCAGATAAAAATATTCGTGACTGGAGAAACTCTGATCCAGAAACAATCTATCATTTGAATTCCCTGATTGTAATATGAATGGGTATTCAAGCTCTGACACACTGAGAGTTAATGCTGTTTCGAAGTTGGTTTATTGAATCACAGTACCATCTAAAGTGATCAGCTAAGAGGGAAACCAGTCAGAATAAGTATTTAGATACCAACTTTCAGGGCACCTCGCTGGAGTACAATCCCCAGCAGTGGACTTTGTAAATGAAGTGTCTGTCTCATTCTTCATCCACACCACGCTGGTTGCTGAGGTACAAATGGCCTTGTTCTAGGCAGGCTTATCTTTAAGGTCCCGGAAATTTAAAACAATGAGGAGGTGTTATAAAAACAAACCTCAGCACTTGCTACCAGGGGCTGTGACATTAATAAGCATTGAATTCAAAGGGGTCAATTTCATCAATTACTTAATATGATTCTTGTGTTCACTTTAGTTATCAGAACTTTTAAACTCAGATCTCTATCCTGTGTCCAACCTGATTATCCCTCAAGTGCACTGACCATTCAGCTTCAACACCAGGGAATCGGGCACACTCTGGGACTTCAGAATGAGAATCTCTGTCATTGTGATTTATTTTTCTTTAAGTATCCCTTCTGGTTAGGTTGCTATTTCTTTTAGCCTTGCGTCTTTCTTCCATTTCGAACAGTCCCCATAATTTGTTGAGCTCTATTCAAAGTCTGCAGAGCACTGCTTCCAATATCTGTAGCCAGAGGGATAACATTTTTCTTGTTGTTGATTTATGTTATTTGATTGTTTCTTCTTTTTTTCCCTTTTGTTTCCTTTGGATTTCAGAATATTATGTGTGGCTTACTTGAACCTAGTAGATCATTTTGTAAGTAAGCATCTGGTCAGTGAATGTTAGGTAATAAGAGGTAAAAATGAGGCAAATCCAAAAAATAAATCCAAACATGAAATGCAAAGTTAGTGATAGACATAATCTATATCTTTTTTTATACAGTTACATGCTGTAAAGAATAAAATAACTTGCTTTATGGTGTGTAAATTATAAATTAACCTCATGTAGCTGTAATGAAAATCACATTTTTTTTCAATTACACAAGACAGTTAATTAAGTTTTTGAGGAGGTGAATATGTTAGGTGTGTGACCTTGAACAGCTCCTGTTGACTTCATTGGGCTCCTGTGTGAAAGGACAGTAATAAACTCCATTTACAAGGTTGGGATAAGAATTAGTTATGACATGTATGGGCTACTTGACACATAGAGATGATCAATGCAAGGTGCTTGCTACTATTATTTAAGTTTAAATTATTATTGAAAATTATTCCTTCCATTGGCTTCTAAATATGTGTAAAACCATATTATCATTGATAGACTATTCTCTAAACATAGAATATTAACCATTTATAAAGTGAATGGTGATTTCCAAGGATATTAAAAACATTACGTGGGTACCAGAAACCCCACAGAGCTGACATAGTTTGAATAACAAGGAAATGGTCTACCTCGACTCTCTGACCATTAACACAGTGTGTCCTGGTTTGCTCACAGATTCTGTCCTCATTTCTGAAGAAAGAAATCATCTCTCTACAATATAATCAAGAGCAACATATCTGTGTATTAATTTTAATACTGTGGTCTCTGTTGGCAGACATTTGATTAAAGTCAGAGAAGAAAGTGAAATCATTTTCATGATGCTTGTAATTTACTTGCACAGGACAGTGTTCAGTGGAAGCAATAGATACTGAGTTCATTATGTCATGGGTCAAGATGGTTGGATTATACTTTATTATGGATGCTAAAGAGATATTGTGAAAAAGAAAAGGTAGAGTTGACAATAAGTTAACATAGAGATTCTGCTTTGATGAAGTGAACATTTGCTTGAGGCTTTTCAGAATGTGCAGATTCTTGCACCGTGTGTCCACCAAAATCAAGGGCTGAAGCAGTCAGCAGCAGTAAAGGGATGTCTAATGGGAGGGGCTGAGGATGAGGCAATTGTCTTGGAAGCATGAGACAAAGTTATGGTTGAGTAGTTGTGGGGCTGGTAGACTAACCTTCCTCCTAAGCCCTCCCCCCCTCCATCCCTCTGTCCTTTTCTCTCTCCCTCCCCCCTTTCTCTCTCTCTCTCTCTCTCTCTCTCTCTCTCTCTCTCTCTCTCTCTCTCTCTGTCTGTGTGTGTGTGTGTGTGAAGGAGGGAGACAGATAAGCCATGTGCACTGAGGAGAAAGAAAAGCTCACAATTTCATTGTGAGCATGCAGAGAAACAAGCTTCAGTAGGAGAAAAGGTAGAACATGGAAATTACAGGTGTAGGAAGTGCATTGCGGATAGAATGAATGTCAGAGAAGAGCTCACCAATGGGAAAAGCCATAGAAGTGGGCTGGGCAGTGAGAGGAGGGAAGATTCATAACTGAACAAGAAGTAGAGGAGACTAAATGGATTTTAACTGAAACCTTGCTGAAAATGCTGGCTGAGAAAAGGGTGTGCGTGATGGATTAGCCTCAAGTTTCACAGCTATGACAGGGAGTAGCTTTTCTACCAGAATTTGCAGAGATCTCATTTGCTGATATCCCATGGCATATCCTCTTATAAACATGAGGTTTGTGCAGCTCCAGTATCTCACATAAGTTTAATTTGTGATTTCCTTTTGCAGTTTTAAAGAACACAGTTATATAATATATGGTCATTTATGTATTAAAGCTTAAATTTTTCCTCTGTCTGTCTCTTAAGTAGAATTAATGGTTCCCAGAATTATTCCAGAGAAAATGGCTCTCATTGAACATTTTTTAATAGATACTAGTTATTTTAATTGCAAAACTGAATCACAAATCTTAGCTCAGTAATTCAGGGTTTGCATTATAGACTTAATATGAAGTGAACTGATTTCCCTTTCCCACCCTTAATCTATCCAATTTTTTGCTAAAATATACAGCACCTTAACAGTGAAAAATGTGTCGAGCAACAATAGATGGATAGGTTTCTGGTGAAACCTAGCTTTGGCTATGAAAAATCTTGTGATTGCTGGAGATTTCACACAGAATCCAGAGCACTCAGGGAAGCCCAGGTCTTGCAGATCACTGTGAGCTCACATGACACCTCTCTAAATGGTTCTTCTAAATTTTTTCCAACTATAAGCATGAGAGCCTATAATGATATGAATGATTTTCCCTAATCTTGATGTTGGCTAATAAAACAAATTTAATTCATTCCCCATCAGACAAGCCTTAGAACATTGCTTCTCATCTCGACTGTTGAATATCATGAAGAGAGACACATTTAATCTTGAATTATCACTGGAAAAGAATTACAGGCATTCTGTGTATGCATCAGTGTGTGCAGAGCATGTAGGGTTTCCTTGGAGCTGGTTGTGAGGGTGGTGGTTCTTTCTTCTCTAAAGCAGGAGAGCCGTCGACAGTGCCCTGAGGACAGAATCAGGAGGAAGAACCGTCACACTGAGATCTCAGAACTGGAAAGGACTGAGCTGTAGTTTGGTTATTTAAGCAAAGGCTGGAAAAGTAGTGAGAGGGACTTGCCAGATCCTTTCTAATGTTCCCTATAAAATTCTGTTAACTCTATAAGGTATGCCCTTTAAACTGGACTGAGGGAGGTGGGAATCAAAAAGGAAAAGACTAATGATGCTGAAGGATTTAAGGAATCAGGATAGATTACACTGAAAGGAAGATGTAAGTATGAAAGGCCCGGCTATCTCTGTGAAGAGCATCCACAATGACAGATGAAGAACACAGCATACAAACCTTCATGGCAAGAATGTCTTGTCACTGCAGATTACAGACTGGACATACGTGCCCTCTGCTAAAAACTATGTTATGTGCTTTGGGTTATGTTATGGGTTCCTCAAAGTGCTATGACATTAGACACTTTTGTCATGCTATTTGGTAAGTGAAGAGACCAAGATCTTATAATATTAGATAGCCTGTTTAAGTTCTCCAACCAATAATGGGAAGGACTAGATTGCACACCCACAACATCAATATCATATCATATATTGTGACATATGGTATCATATATCTTTATGTCATATATCACTAAGGTTTAAAAGTAATATAAAAGGGTCACTCCTAAGCTATGCATGTTGAAGTGTAGACTAAAGGGGCTCAGGACCTGACTCGACTCTTGAGGATCTACCCCAAACAACTAAGGGTTGCACATCTATGCTCATAGCACATTTTCACAATAGCTAGATGGTGCAAAACAGCTCTAGTAGTTAAGGGAAGATGAACCAATGAGCAAATTATGGTATATCCATGCAAGCAAGTCAGTATTATTCAGCCTTATAAAAGGAAAGAGACTCAACAAATCTTTCAACATAGACAGAACATGAAGACCCAATGTTAAATAAAACCAGCTTACAGAGGCTCACAGAGATTGGCCCACAAACCAGGGGGCCTGCGTGGGATTGACCTGAGTCTCTGCACTTATGTCATAACTGTGTGCTTTATCATATTGTAGGACTCCAACAATATAAGTAGGAGCTGTCTTTGACACTGTTGCTTGCTTTTGAGATCCTTTCCTCCTACTGGACTGCCTTATCCAGCCTTAATCAGAGAGGAGTGCCTAGTATCAGTGCAGCTTGATATGCCATGGTTGGTTGATATTCATGGGAGGCCTGCCCTTTACTGAAGAGAAATGGAGGAAGAGTGGATATGGGAGAAAAGGGGAAATAGTGAGAGAAAAGAGAAGGGGAAACTTTAGACAGGATGTAAAACAATTAACTAATTAGCTAATCAATTGATTAATTAAAAAGTAACAAATACTGTATAATTCTACTTCAATGAGAAACCTAGAAAGGTTTTTGAGAAGTTTAATGGATCACTGATGTAGTTAGGGTTATAGCAACTGCCTGGATGTACATGGACCCAGTTCTGTCCTCATGACAAGGAAGGAAGGAAGGAAGGGAGGAAGGAAGGAAGGAAGGAAGGGAGATAAGAAGGGAAGGAAGGAGGGGGAGGGTGAAGATAAGAGGGAAGGGAACTGGCAGGACAGGATAGGAAAGGTAAACTGGGAAGTGAGGTGGGAAAAGAAAAAAGGGAAGATAGGTCTCCAGTGTGAAGGATTCCAAAGGACTCACAGAGATCTCATACTGAAATCTGTTCACTCACAACTCCAGCCTGTGTTTTAGGCCAATGCTTCCACACAAACAGCCCCAGGAACAGCTGAGAAATGCTCCTATCAATCAGGAGAATCAATCTTCAATAATTATTTGAGTTGCTGATCTCAAGGCCTTCTTATGCATCAACAGATAACTAAATTGTGCACAGTAAAATTAGAAGCTATGACTTCTGAAGGTCTCAGATTCTACAGAAAGAGAAGTTGGTAGACATTGGAATAGGGTCCTGAGCATGATGGTACTTTCCATGATCGGTACTATTTGGGCATAGAGATAGAAGAATCATGATGTAGCAAGACCTTGAGAAAAAGAGTGTGAGAAGATGAAAGGAGAGAGGAGAGAGAGAGAGAGAGAGAGAGAGAGAGAGAGAGAGAGAGAGAGAGAGAGAGAGAGAGGAAGAGGGATGGAAAAAATGGAGAGATTATAGTGAGTATAAAATTAGGAAAGTTCCTGCTTAAATAATGACAACAATAATATCATTGGTTAGTATTTAGAAACATAAGCACTTTGTCTTCCATAACCTTGTATCTCTGCTTTTACTGCTAAAATTGCCAGATGTATACAAAAGTTAAATATTTGTAAACATCAGCAATTTTCTACAAGATTTGAAAAGTATTACTTTTGGCAATAGTTGCTCAATCTATAAATGTAAACACAGAGATTCCTTCTAGAAAAGACTTGAAAGTCAATAACAAGACATCTCTTAAGATGTTATAAAGATATAAAACATCATCTTGAATACTTTAAATGCAGAGCTCAGTCATAGTCGGTATAATCAGACAACTACATAACCAATCTCCAGAAAACTTTTCATGTAGCAAAATATAGCCCTATCAAAAGTAAATGAAAACGTTCCACTCCTTTAGTGCCCACATGCCTGCAAACCACCATGCACCACCACTACCCACCATTCAGTTTTCTTTTCCATTCCCTGGCTGCTGAGTCATCACATGTGGCAGCTGGTTTCCATAAGGGCAAAACTGAAAGGAACGTGAGTGACAGCAGGAGCCAGCATAGCATATTTTTGCCCCCCTTTGATGGTCATGAGCAATTCCCAAGGAAGCCTAAGCCCAAGAGAAGAGACTATAGATTCCACCTCTGGATGAGAGTAGCTGCTAAATTTTATGGGCCTCTTTAATCCACAGTATTTAAAACACAGTCAAGTCTGTCAAGTGTTTTGATATATGATGTACCAGTGAAGCAGCTCTTGCCTTTACAGTTCAGTCTCCAAGGGAAGGGCAGTAGCAAGAATTAAGCACCTGTGGGAGGTGCTCTGCAGGTTATGTGTCCTTAACGACAATCAGCTTGCCTGTATCCCATACTGTACCGTGGAGCAGCTCTACCTCAAGTCTGTGACCAGTATGCAATGGAAGAATGAATACACAAACATCTTTCCAAGCTTGAGAAGACCTTCCATAAAATGCTGGTCCTCTGTCCTTGGTGGTAGGTGCTCACATATCTGACTGTTCAGATTCATTATGATCTTTTGGTGAATGTGTTTCATTTTTTATCCTCTAATGCCAGTGTGTAACATATGGTAGGCACCTAATAGATTGATTTCGACTGAATGATTCAAACGCAGAACATGACTGGTCACTTATAGGAGATAGAGCTAAAGCAGGATGTCATTTATGGGAAGAGAGAGTCTTTCCCAGAGTTGATGGGTTACTCAGGAACAACTCTAACAAGGAGGTAGCATTAGAAAAGACATCAAACAGTGGTACAAGAATGTTTTAGAGAAAGGAAAAAACATGTATCAACAAGAAGGGACCTGTGTATAGGCAAGGAGCTTGGCCATGGTGTATCTAATGGGAGGCACATAGAGATGGCTGACACTGAACTTGAAAGTGTATTGCAGAGAATACATAGAATACATTTCCGTTCAGTGGCCAGTGAGGCGTGTGACCAACAAAAGGATATGTACTGTGCTTAGAAAAGCGACAATTTAGCAAACATATAAGAAATGGAGTTGTGGCCTTCACTGATGTTATATTCGCCTCTACAGATGTGACGCTATTAGAAGTAAAAAGAAGAATGCAGACATAGAATGTAGTCTGACTCTCGAGACAGGGCACATGCTAGCTAAAGACAAGGACTAGAATGTTTGCACTATGTACTCTTATAGGGCTCACCTGATACAGGTTTGTACCTGTATCACTTTACAGGGCAGAGTGAGGCACACAAAATGCACGCTCAGGATGTAGTTGGGAAAGGGTAATTTCCATACCTAATTAGAGAAATGCTTTTATTTCTTTCTGGAGAAAATAGCATATACCTGTTGATATACCAATATTTGGTGAGCTAGATAGTAAGATCTATAAGCTCAAATGAAGCAGACCAGTTTTAATACCTCAAGAAGGGATGGACTAACTGCATCCCCTAATGGGTCCTCCATGCCGCGTGCTTCGTGGCCCTGCACACTGAGAAGTGCGTCGCTCTCAGTGTGTTTGGAAAGCCCTGCACCAGGATACATTTCCTTAACCTTCATGTATTTATTTTGTTATCAGGGTTTTGCACACCTCCCCTAGGGTGGAAGAGGTAATTAAATTTTATATAAAAGACTTCCTACCAGACATCAGGATTCATGGGGGAATAAAAGTAAATAATAGATAGTAAGGAATATCAACCAATGATTAGGGCTTGCTCTGCTTAATTAGTTCAAAATAACTTTAAGGCAAGATTGGTGAGATTTGTGGATACTTTAGAGTTGACCAATGCATGACAGAATTTTAAATAGAATGCAGTCTATCCCCAAAAGGTATTATGGTATGGGAAACAATAAAAAATTAAGTGTCCAAATTATCTTCTTCTTTTTACAACTCTTAAACCAACCAGAGGAAGACAGTAAGACAAATGTCTGTTCTTGTTCTCCACACTCAGTAACATCAGAGCTGTAAGGCCATAAACTCTTCTTGCTACAAATTTTGGGTTTAATGTCATTTGTGTGCATACACATAACACAGCAGGAAGAGAGCATTGGTTTTAGAGCTTACCTAACCCTACCTTGACTTTCTCACTTCCAATCTGTGTGACCTTGAGCAAATGACTTGCCAATTCTGAGTATCTGTCCCCCCCCCCCCCGGGCTGCAAATGGGGCTAGTGAAGCCTCCAACCTCTGCCTGAAGGCCCTAAGTTAACATGCAAAACGTTCTTCAAAGACAGGAAAATCACACTCAGGGTCCATTGGTCATCACTGTTACTGTTACTTATTTATAATTTATTTTGATGTGTTCATGATATAGAAAGCAGCATATAGATGATTTGTCCAATAACTAGAATTTCCTTGAGATCCCAGTAAATACACTGTTACGAGTCCCACGGACAAGACCTCTTTCATACACTGGAGAAACTGGGAAAGTTCTAGTGCTTGTTGACCCATGGGCTGCAACCCCTTTGGGGGCTGACTGACCCATTCACAGGAGTTGTCTAAGACCATTGGAGAACACAGGGATTTACATTTTGATTCATAACAGTAGCTAAATTAGAGTTACAAGGTAGCAAAGATGTAATTTTATGGCTGAGGGTTACCACAACATGCGGGCACAGCATTAGGAAGGAGGTTGAAAACTAGTGATTTAGACTAGTAAGAGGAAGCGGGTGTTCCATAAACTACTATTCTGTCTACAAGAGTGAGGAATGAACCAGTCAAGTTTGGAAGACAGTAATGGGTCCAGCCTTACAAGAGGTGGAACAGACAATACAATCCCTCTGTGTGCACCACCCTCATATTTCTACAGTGGTTCCCTAAGATAGGACTGTGGCTATGACAGGCTCTGGGCGAAAGGTTTATTGAATTACATCTCACAAGACTGATGAAAACTATAGGCAGTGATGAAAATCAAGTTGTCTTTCAGTTCATGTGGGGTTTGATGCTGTGAGGTGCTATGACCTCCACTGGGTTGTCTGGGTTGCTGCATTCTTGGTAATAGAACAGTTGGCTTCATTTTGCAGTCTATAAACCAGTTTCTCATTTATAAAGCTAGGGTTCTGATGGGAAGCAGCTACGTTCTTGCTAATTGTATCGAGTAGTTATTTTATATGTGTACTCTGTTATCTAGGCATACTTCTGTTGCTGTACGTTTAAAGTAAAATGTTATTTTAAGCAGAACTTTAAAGAAGGTTGTTATCCATACTTTTTTGTTAAACACCCCATTTCCATAGAACTATATATTCTGATTTTTCATTCCATCTCTAAATATTCCATTGGGATCTTAATAATTGATGGGTATAACTCTAGTAAGTGAAGAGGCTTCTCTTTCTGAAGGAGTGACTAGGCAATATTTCAGGTTGTAGAGGATGCTTTGTGTTAGAACATACCCTCGAAGCACTTTTTTTCTGTTTTGACCAAGGATATGCTGATGCTTTCTAGGTATTTGTCTATCAGCACCCCTTGGTGAAGTCATGGAAGATTTCTCTGATTACACTTGTGTTAGAGATTCTAACTGCAAACTTGAGGGTGCCAGTCTTCTCTTTCAGGGTTGTTGTCACTGTTGTCGCTACCTAAGCTCTTTAAGGACAGAGCCATGCCTTGTCCATCTAAGTTGACCCAACTTAAAAGCACCTGGCATGTAAGGTAAAGTGGACGTTTGCCGATCCAGGGAGGTACACATAGCATGCAAGGTACTTAATAGTCATCTGCTCACACCATGGTTTCATAATGCATTAAGATTTCTAAGATGGTTCCCTTAATGTTCCACCTGGATCTCCTATTAGGTAAATGATGCTTATAAACTGCAATGTCTGGTTCATCTGTATAGTCCCCTACACAACCTTCCTTATACCTTGTCTCCTAACCTCATACTGTGTTTAGTCATGTTTGTGGAAAAAGGAAGAAATAACTTCAGAGTGAAGATGTTGTCTTGCCCCTGCATTTGCTGTCTCCTTGAGGTTTTAGAGAAAGTGGCTACTTGACACTAATACTTAATACTAAGAAAGGGAAGGGGTAGCAAAGGGCAGCTGTTGCTGAAATACTCAGTTTACTCTAGGTTTTACCGATGAGCTCTCTGGCACTGACTGTAGCACTTAGAGTGGTAAATAGTTGCTGAACTAATGGATACCTGGCACTCCACATGCTGTATCCCTTACAGGTTGTAACTGGGCATCAATACACACGGGACTGTGCAAATGAAAGCATTTAAAGTGAGGGTGAAAATAGTCAGTTCCCATGTCAAGTATTCTGTGCTCTTCTTTGTCTCAAGATGGACCCAGAACAGGTTCTGCCTGTTCTGTCGAAACCCAGTATCTATTCCTGATTTAATATTCCCATTCTGTTTTTGTAATTAAAACATCATTTATACCGAGAATAATTAAGACAACTGTACATTTGATTTTAAAATCAGTTTTGAGTATTGTGCCTTGTCGAGCGACAAGAGTGGTTCCTGCAGCTTTTACCAAGCAGCATTAAGAAGCAGTGACCGCAGGCACCTGAGTGGAAGGTTTGACAGTTTGATAAATTAGGAATGACACTTGCCAAAATGGCTGTCCTTCCTGCAGTCTGCCAGAGGAGCATTTGCACACTGTTAATTGAATTGGCAATTTGTGTAACAGTGCCTGCCCCTGAGCTTTTGTAACGCCGGATCTGCCATTTAACTCTGATAATCCAAGACTTGGGAATAAGGACGAAAAGCTTCACATGATATTACTGCAGATTTAAAATGACAGTCGGGGACCTTGTTGCCAATTTCCCATTAAATGAGAAATAATTAACAATAGCAATAACAAAGTCTTATAAAGCTGGAAAGTTAAATTGACTTTTGAGCACTACTATCACACAAAATTGCTTCTAGTGTGATTATCGGATTGCCCCTTTCAGGGTTATGTGTCCTAAATAGTATCAAATGATGAACCAAACACAGGATGCCTTGCAAGTTAAAATGCCTTATTACTGAGGAAATCTCCTGATTAGCCACAGAGATTGAGTTGCCATTAAAATTTTGTTTTGTGATATAAAGTTTCATAGTGATAGAGAGCCTAATATAATAACTTCCTTCTTACTTCCTTCTCTTGATAGTTATTCAATTATATTTCCATTGGAATGCTGAAGTAGAAATAAACCGGGTACTACATCGTAAGTGTAGCTCGTAAACCGGGTACACTGTAAGTGTAGCTCTTCTGGAGTCCTAACCCAGCACTGCTCAGAATTTTGAGGACTCCTGAACACTTGGGTTATTGGTGTGCACTAGCCTCCTGAATGCAGTGATGTTTATTTAGACCACACAGAACAGTCTAGAAAGCCATACCAATTGGGTGCACTCCACATCTGTGGTGAAATATTCTGACTAGCACATTTGGCTGTGTTGTTAGTGGATGTAGCTGAGAGAGAACTCATGAATGATCTTGATAACAAACACTTCCAGCATGGTGACATTTTCATTATTGGCTCCCAGTTCTCAAGTGTAGTTGGACTTGGCCACTGAGACACTTATCAAAGGAGAGAGCCGTTTTCTTAGAAAATCAGTATATTCAGAAATAAGATAGAGCCCTTGGTTCTGTTTTCTATTTTTGCCAAATAATAAGATAATTTTTATCTTGTTTTTACAATTTTTCTCCCCCCCCCCCCATATGAGAACTTCCACTAATTGGATGTGATGAGAGGATTTTGTAGAGTCTATTTCTGGAAAATCTTCCAAGAGTGGTAAGTGAGAGCCTATATTTCAGGATGAACGGGGCTCAACCCATAGATGCTTTGTTCAAAGCCAGACACTCAACTATGGTGACTTTACAGGGAAGAGTGTCCACAAATAGCTTTCCTCGGCCAAGGAAGCAGAATTCAGCAAAGAGGAGAAAACGAGGTAGAGAGACATGAATTCTACATTAACACAAAGGACATCCATGCTGGGGTCACAGTGCTAGGGTGTATTTTAGACCTTAGCTCTATAACCTGGAATGGCTGGCCATTTTGTCTGGACCTTTATTTCCTCAATCTGAGAAGTGGGACCTGTGCTTGACTCCATGGTTTCCTTTCGTTTTTTCTTTTCTTTTCCTTTAATAAGCCAGAAGAGTTGGGGAGAGTTGTACAAATTAGTTAGGTGATGATGTCTGCAAGCAGTGTGAAAAGTAGGTTATCCAGTACTATTGTGATAAAAGCATAGGTCAGAGAAAACAAGCTCTGCCCATGAGATGCTGAGAAGGCATGAAAGAAGCCACAGAGCAAGGATGCTTCAAGCAGCAGTGGGCAGCGCATCTCCTTCCTGCCACACAAAGCTGGGGTCTAGTATCACCTGAGTGCAGACTGCAGGCTCAAAGTCTCAGCTGCACATATGTCAGGAGATGTTGGTGGCAGGTAGATATGAAAAGGAGGTGATGGGCACTGCTCTCTGTACTCAGAGGAAGATATATTCACAAAAGAGTGGTGTGTCACAGACTATGGGAGAAGTTACTGTGAAATCGTTACATTTCTGCAATTTGAAATGTCGTCTCTGGAACTGAGAACGTGCCTTGTAATTGATGTACATGCTTAGTATGATAGCTTTTCTTTGTTTTTATCCAAGCGACCTGATTGGAAATGGATGACATACTTAAAACTGATAGCAGTCTAAGACTGTTGCAATTTGGCGAAATATTAATATAGATGTGGCTTGCTAACATCCCGATTTGCTTATTTAATTACTAAAACATTTGGAAAGGCTTCTGCACCTCTCCTGTCCAGGGTGAGATATCATTTTCTTCGTCATAATAGGATTTACTTCATACCGAGTGCTCATGGTGTGCTAGATGCAATTCTGAGAGCTGTGTGTACATAATCTCATTGAGCCTCAGAACAAGACTAGGGGACAAGAATTGGTTGGGCTTTTTATATTACATATGAGAAAACTGAGCTCAGAGATTTTTTTTCCCTTCAATTGCTGGCATGATGCTAAGTTGGGTGCTATAGAAAACTACAATGATATACAGAAGATGAGCTGTCCTGCCCCTCTGTGGTATGGTATAATATCCAGATTTTCTGTATTCCCAAACATATGGGGATAGAAAGATACATTGTATCACAGGGCTATACACAATTGAAGGAAAAGTAGTCTTGAAGGATTTCAAAGAGGGACAACATTTCTAACCAAACTGAGGTAAGGGAGGAGTCCCTTCAGCGACAGGTAAAAAGATGGGGAGAATATTGCAAGCAGAGAGAACAGAGAAGGTAAAAGGAAAAGCAAGTGTTAAAAGTGCCGTGTATGTGAATTGTCAGATGTCTCCACTCCTAATTGTTGGGGAGGCTGAACCAGAAAGATTCCTGGAGTCCTGGCCTTCAAGACCAGCCTCTGTGGGCTCTAATACAAAGAAAAACAGAACACAAATCCACAGTACATGTGAAAGAGGTGACCTGGTTGGCTGAGGTGGGTTGGCCAGGAGAGTGTGTAAAGAGAGATCGTGAAAACTAAAAGCAGAACAACAGAGTTCTCCTGAAAGCCCCAGCGATGTCGGAGAGCATCCATGGCTTTCCCGGTTGTCTTCGAACATTTCCCTGTTGCTTATTTGGATGACAAGGCTCTGGTCACATGGCAAAACATTTTTAGATTTTAAATTTCTTCTCAGCTTTTTTTTTTTCTTTTTTTCCCCAAATGTAGAATTTCTGTTTTACTTTGGAAAATCAGAGGAGATGCTATTAAAAACGTTCAATTAAAATCTATTTAAAATAACCAAGTAGGAGCGAGGAGGCTACTTTTGCTGATATCTATGATGGTGGACGTACAGTTGAAAATGGTAATGAAGCCTTCTGTGACAACCCCTAACTCCACGTCACTGTTCCAAAAATACTAGCCTAGATAAGCCACAGCGGAGTAACTTCCCATTCCATGTGCAGTGTGGAGCCAAGGGAAAGTTCTGAAGAGTGGATGATATTGTAAACCTTTTCAGAAGCTCACTCTGAGGATTAAAATGGTATGTGAGTTGAGGAGTTCTCTGCACAATGCCTGTAACATGGAGTTAAAGCAGAGTGTGTGGCTTTTCTGCAGCCACAGACGTTCTACCTTCACCACAGGTAAATGCTGTGGTGCACACTTGGGGCACGCATGTTGTTTTGATTGGATAAGAGGCCCGGTGCATGGATGTGCTTCTCTTCCTCCTCTTTCAATTGGCTGCTTCTTAAAAGTATGATTCCTAAATTGGCGAGCACCCAGCTCATGTCACTTGCTGTGTGACTTTGGGCAAGTCACTCTCACAGAGCTATCCGGGGGGATTAAAGATGATGTCAACCAGCAGGCTTAATGACAGGCACATAATATCCCCTTCATGGTGGCTATATTAATGATCTGATTATAGTTCAGTACACTCCGTTTAGATTCATAATTCCTTCAATTTGCCAGCTAATTATTTGGACAGGCTACTCTCTTTGCTGTATACTAAATATCTGAAACTCTAGACTGAAAAACACTACATTTCCAACTTCATGGATGCATTTTGGTAGTGATTAGATATCACATATTCCAAAGGCCTTCTCTAAGGCAGACAAGTAAATTGATAGTCGCTTAACATTCAGTCTGGAGGGTCAGGGATTAGTTTTATGAAAAAGGTTACTCTGAGAGTCTATTTTTTTTTTCCTGGATTTGTTTATGCGGACAAAGAGAGAAGCTTGCAGTTTATAATTTCAATTGAGCAGTGACCTAGCTGCAAAGAGGTATTTTACTTATTTATGAAGAATAATTAATTATCTGCTTGTGTGAAAGAGGAAAGCATTCTAATGAAGGCATACATCTTAAAGGTTGCAGGGGGGGCGGGGAGGAAACAAAAGTTGCCAAAATCCAACTATTTACATGTAGATGATTTAGTAGGAAGAAGATAAAACATTCCTCAAACTGGTACAGTGCTAGAAAAAGCAGTGAGCCACAATTTATAATAACGTTTTATACACTGTGTCGTAACTCTTGAAACTCAAGCTTGTAAATCAGGAATCATCTTTATTGGGGTAAGATCTCATCAGTATCCAGACATTTTTAAAACTATAAAGTTGCTCATAATTTATACATATGAATATAGTGTATGGATAAGAAAACTTCAGCTATTTGGAACTTAAAGAAAATTTGGAATAAAATGAGTTTTAATCACCAAACTTTTTATTTACTTAAATCATCTGGGGAAAATTTTTTTTTCCTGTGAATGATAAAGGGCCTTTTCTTTATGACTTAGTGGCATCGTTAGATATGCATTCATTTACATACAAATAGCATGGTGTGCCATCCTCAGGGACATTTGGAGGATGAGCTTTGCTTTGACTGTGAGTTCAACTGGCCTGGACGAAGTGTGTTTTAAGATTCTTTTGCCCCGTGTTTCTTACGCTTCCTCCTCACCCTTATGCTTAGTTCCTCCTCCCTGTCCGCTGTATGGTCTCACCACTGTTAGCCCCCCCGAAGTCTGTTCTTCCGTCTGCTGCTTCAGACACGCCCTGAGCATGAGCACCTATGGTTCCTCATGAGCACACTCTCAGAGAACCCCCTATGGATGAAAGTGTGGCAGGAGAGAAAGTCGGGTGAGCGCTGGGATTCCTCAGCCTCACAGCATATCCTTTCATTTCCTGGACAGGCTGCAAAACTGAGGACTCCTAGCATGAGGTCAGGAGACCTGTGTGGAACAGGACACCAGGAAATCAGACAATACCACACCCCCAATCCAAGTGCCCTTCTTAATGACATTTTACACACATAGCTTCTGGGGACGTTGTCTCCTCTCTGTCCCTTCTTACAAGTCCTGCTTGCTGAGCATGCCTAAGCCTACTTCTTTTTTTTTTTTTTTTTTTTTGCAAGCTGGAGATAAAAATTAAATCTTGATGACTCCAACGAAGTAAACCCCAATTTTAACTACTGAAAGATTTGGGGTGTTCTAAACTTCACACGCAAATAAAACTCTAGTCATAATAGTCCCTTCAGAGTTTCTTTCTCACCTATACACACTACTTTAGTGTGTTTCAGTTGCTAGGCTTGACATGGCAAATATAATAAGTCTACTAGGGTCTCACCGCAATGATAATTATCCTTATAAAGATAAATATAGCCCCATTTCTTTTATTAAAAAGTCAAATTAAAAAAAAAAAAAAAGGGCTGGAGAGATGGCTCAGTGGTTAAGAGCACTGACTGCTCTTCCAGAGGTCCTGAGTTCAATTCCCAGCAACCACATGGTGGCTCACAACCATCTGTAATGGGATCTGATGCCCTCTTCTAGTGTGTCTGATGACAGCCACAGTGTACTCACACATAATAAATAAATAAATCTTTAAAAAAAAAAAAAAAAGTCAAATTAAGACTGTAGGATCCTGAAATCTGTAAAGACTTTTTTTTTCTTTTAAAATATGTGATGAGTATCATGGGCTGTAGTTGTATACCTTTGAAAGCTATTAAGTGCAAATGCATCATGAATCTCTGGGGACGAAAGAACAGCGCATAGGAGCAGCATGTAAGATGAGTCACCCTTATTCCCAACTGATCATATGGGGCAAAGGAAGCTAGTTTTTATGTTTCAAAATTAATCCACCTTAGATTAGCCATGTCATGTACCCTTAACCACAGGCGTATTAAACTTAGAGTAGACAGCTGTTTGGATGTCCCACACTCGGACTGCTGCCCTCGGCAAACGCCTCTGATTCTCCTACATGGTCACTTGGCAGAATCTGCAGGCACCCATATGGCTCAATGGCACTGTGCCTGGGTAGAAGTCAGAGGACTTGTTTCACTCCAACCTGGGTGCCAAGCAAGCTTGAGTTTGGTCTAATGGCCTTGGGAGTCGTATAGACCCTTTCTAAGGTACCAGGAGAATTTTTTTTTTTCATAACCTCCAAGGCCATAAGCAAAAAACACTTAGTGGCATTTTGCTTCTCTCCCAGATATTTGAATATTTCTCTCTTCCTGAATTTTAAGAAAATGTTATCTAGTGGCATTCTCATGGAGATAGTGCAGACACAAGCAAATTCGCAGTTTAGGCTTTCCCAGTAGCTATGGTATGTTGCTTTCCAGAGCCCTAGCCCATAGAGCCTGTGGTCAAGTATGAGGGTGTACTGGAGCTGGTTATTTAACTTTCCTGGTAACTAGTTTCATGTGAATCAGTTGCCACACCATGGGTAGGACAAAGGATGCCAATAGCATTCCTTCAACTAACTCTAAACTCAAGGTTTCGGTGCCTACTGCTTACCCTCCTTGAAGCCAACAAATGCTGCATGTCTAACACACTCATTAAAAATGATTGTAAAAGAAAATACCACTGATTTGTTTTCTTATTTTATCTTTTGCTGTGCTTTGTGCCTGCTTTACTGTTCCTTTAGGGTATGTGAAATGTATACTCCAGACCTGTGTGCTTGTCCATGTCTACACTGGAACTGTTTGTCAGCCATCTTCACAGAAAGATGGCTCAGCTTTAAGAGTTTATATTAAATGCTGTCTTCTCTTTCTTTATTTGATAGTTGTAAAGGCATACACTGTTTTACAACTCTTAAGTAAAATAATTTAATTTTAAGAGATCGGCAATGAATTTTGTTTTCTTTTTATTAGTGTACACTAATTACACAAAACAGTGGGTTTCATTAGAACATTTCACACATGCTTATAATATATTTGTCACTTTTTTATGGTTGCAAAAGTTGTTCACAAAAGCGTGGACATTCAGGATGTACAGCACAATAATTCACATTTTTGAAAAAAATCACATTCTTCTCTTTAAAGCTGAGAACTTCCCCTGTTTTCATTAAGGCTCAATGGAGGATTTTACTACTCTACTGATCTCCAACGACCTCACCCGGCTTACTTCACTTCCAAAGATTTTGTGGAACGTTACGTTTCCTGAGAATCCCCCCCCCAAAAAAAATGTATAATTGTGTTGTAAGTGGGTGTTTGGCACAACAGAATCAACTCTTTTGTTGAACATGTAACATATGTGATCTAGTGTTCTGCTTCTCTGCCATTTATGTATTATTGTTATACTAAATATATTAGCATGACACACATAAATCTAATTGTGATGTGCACTCACATTTTAAACCTGATTGGAATCGGCCTTCCAGCTGAAGACAGTGTACGGCATCAAAACCATAGACATTCGGCTTCAGAGAACTGAGGGGGACCTGGTTCCGTTTCCTTGGGGGCAGGGATGCAGCAGAATGAAGTATGGGACCACGACATCAGCTTACAGCGTACAGCAGCAGCTCAGCTTTTCAAAAGCTCTTTTTTTTTTCAAGAGATGCTAAAAGGGTGTTCAAAAAAGATGAAAGCTACATGATTAAGATGAAGCGCGCTATAATGTCTAACTGGCAGTTTATGCTACATAGTCTATATACTCAGGGCTAATCATCTTGTATTGTGTCTGACTAGTTTGTGGCGGTTTAAAGTTTCTTGGCCAGAAAGGACCTTGTAAAATTAGTTCTTATTAGAAAAAAATATGAATGCTTGCAAAATTTGGAGACAGGCTGATTTTAGTCCTGTCAAATGGTACAAATAAATCATCAACATGTCGGTTTTCCATAATTTAGAAGGAAGAAGTCAAGTGGAGTTTGTCTTTAGAAATTTCAAATAGAAAGGATTCCCAGCAGACAAGTGTTTAAATCCTTCCTACAAATATCTCTCTGAATTCATGTTTTAAGAAAGACTAATGGAGTTGTGTGTGTATGTTTAGAAATTTAACGATAATATAAGATTGAAAAGATGATAAAAATATGAGTACAATATCCTGATATGTTCCAATTAAGTATAAGGAAATCGTCTATGATCTTAGCATGAAAGTGTGAAGTCGTAAAGCATGGTGAGCCATGCACATGCAGGCTAGGCTAACTCGCCTGTTTTCTTTCTGCTCACAGCTGGGCTGATTTGTTTGACATTTTAGTAGGTCTTCTAACCATTGGTAATTTCTTTGAGATAAGACATTATGTAGTTGTTTTCCTCATAAACTACCATACAACAAAAGCAGATTACAATACAGTAATGTTTCTATACATATGATGTGTTTGGTTTCATCTCGTAGAGTGTATTTTAAACATAGAAAGTTAATCATTAAGTAACAGACAGTGACCAGTACCACATACTACTTGAGTATCATTTATAGGTTAGAAGACAAAACGTGGAACTATCTTATTATATTGCTATGGAGACAGTAGCGGGACAGAGATAAGCTGGAGTAACAGCAAACAAGCATCTAAACCCCCATTTCACAGACACAAGGCCATATATCCATACGATGACTCACTTGCCAGACCTAACCCAGGTACCTTAGACAGCACAAACAGCACGCACTATGATAAGCCTCTTCCAGAAATCAGCAGAATCCCTGAGAAAAACAACTTAGAAGATGCACAAGGTCCTTTAAAGCTACAACTGTAAGGGTCTCCAAAGAGCTCAAAGAGAATATGTATACATGTCAGAATCAGGACCAGGAAGCGTAATCAGTTAAACCATGAAAACAGTTAAGATATGAACGTAGAATTTAGTAAAGAGAATTTCTGGAGAAGTGTTGACCTTTAACAGGAGAAAATCTCTTGGTTAAAGGTTTTCTAAGTTTTGAATCTAAATATCCAAACTTTTCCCATGTGGGTTCTATAAAATTCTGGATGTTTATAGGTTACTACTGTGAACACAACCTTGCTAAACAGTATTGTTCATGACAGTCACATGGTTGGAACTAGTAGCTCAAAGTGGCTTCTGTGAAGGATCTAAAACGTTACTGGAGTGAAACAAGCTAGATCTATTCTCATAATCACATGTAACAATGATCAGTCCTTCTAGGGAGAGATCTGTGACCCTGTCACTCTAATCTCCACAGGATACTCGACAAACGTTTCCCGAGTGGCTCTTCATTGCACTGACTTGATTTTCCTGAGAGACGGTATCATTTCCATCCATAAAGACAAAAACGTTCTTTGACCCACAAACCGCACCAGCATGTGTGACTTCATTCAATCTTTATGAGCCTGCAAAAGGCAAGGATGTGCCTTTATAGAGTGGCAATTTTTAACAACAAAGTATCTACTTTCAAGTAGATCAACCTGGAAAGTTAGGCAAACCACCTGCGATCTAAAAACTGTATTTTAGAGGTTCCCGCTCAATTTCAGATGTTTATAACATAACCATAAAAAATACTCCCCAACCTGAAATCAAGTATTTAGCTAGCAGGGCTTTGAAAGCAAGGTTTGCCCAATACAATTTCATTTTTTATCATGTATCCCAAGAGGAACAGAAACAGAAGGCTTGGGGTTAGGATTTCATGGAAAACCTTAAAACAAATGTAGACGGGCCATTTGTTCATGAGTCTCATGCTAGGAGCTAGTGTCCCATAAATTAGAGCTAAACAAAAACAAAACAGAACAACAACAATAACAACAAAAGGTCAAGGAATGGCAGGGAGAGAGAAATGGGTGTCTAAAATGTTTTATCAGTTAATGGCAAGGGCTGGCTTTCACTCTTACAAAGTCCTCATAAGTATCTTTATCTTCAAGTCCCTGATTATATTTCATTTCTGTTTGCTGGCTTATTGGAGTTTTATAGACCATTTCTTGCCTCCCTATGATGACTTAGGTGCAAAATTCCTTATTCGTACTCTCTCTGGCCAAACTCCCAGTTCTTTTCCCCAGTCTCTAAGTGTTTGAAAGCAGTAGGAAGAACTTGGATCCATACATATTTGCTAACAATGCCAAACATACATCTTGAGAATCTTTTAAGCAAGTCTAACAAATTTCACTGCTATTACTTTGGGGGATAGGGGCACTGGCCACTATGGAAAAACAAAGGGCTTCTACCAGAGAGCAAGGGGGAACCACAGAAGCCTTCTGTATCTTCAGATGATTTTAAGACCCATGGACTCAGAAGCAGGCATTCATAATGTCATGCATACTGAACTGCCCAGAGCAGAAGGTCAGACAAGCTGTTTGAATCCTACCAGCTCAGAAATGTAAGTGACCCAGTACATCACCCACTATAGCCTGCCAGTGTCCTACTTCAGTTCACCTCTTCATCCAAAAACATAGGGGAACACTGTCTGGCATTCCTGCCTACTGTGACATAGCATGTGGTTCTGGATGAGCCTTTCCACTTGGCAACGTGCTTCCTTTTACTTTCGGTATTGGCCATGCAAGGGTAGTCTTCTTGGGTCTGAGTTTACTGTGACAAGCATGTGCATTTTCCACCCAAGTTTGTGCTCTGTATTATCATGATTATTTTATAAATTGGGCTGGTGATGCCATTCTTTCCTCCTTGTATTAGCTTGCTTTGGCTCTTGCCTTAATAGTTTTTATAAAGTTTATTGCCCCCTGCTGCTCAATATCTTTGTATGCTGTGTGAAGTTCTTCGCCTCCCACCGGGGTGCAGTTTAATGGATTATTTTTCAATGAGAATAATATGATTTTTACAGCCTGCCCACAGAGATGGTTATTTCAATAGAGTATGTGTAGTGGTCTATCCCCTTGCCCATTTGTTAGCCCGTGTGTCATCCTTGCCTGTGTCTGACTGTCACAGGCATTGACTGGCTGAGTGACACAGGTATTGGCTGGCTGAGCTCATCAAATCTCCTCACTCTGAATCTCTGTCCTCCGTTCCAACTTCCAACAGTTTGACTTTTATGCTAACCCATGTACATTTGCTGCTCATTGAAATTGCACAAATATCAACTTGGCTGCTGGTGTCCTGTTGCTCAGTAATTGAATCCACACCTCCCTGGATGCCTTTGGGGGCAGTGATTGAACAACGTTAGGTTTTTATCAGACTAGAGCTTGTTTAAAGGTAGGTGAGTGTGAGCCCAGGTTTGGTTTCTGGGGTCTTCATTCTCTCAAGCCTTAAATTCTCTCCATGGTTTTCAACCTTACAGTACAATTCCACTTTCACTAATTCCATTTCATGTGCTATCTTTAAAAATTGATTCCTCACCTTCTCCTCTCTAAGAGTTGTGTCGCTCCGGGGTGAAGCTTACATTAATGAATGCAGGCGTTCACAACAAGGGAGATCTCAAGTTTGAGATGCTTCTAAACTACTTTTCAGTGAATCAATTCAATGAGAAATGTAAAATGTCTCAACACCGAGTGATTTTCTTGGTGTATGCTAGTCAAGTTTTGTCTATGGTTTAAGAAATTACCAGTTGTGTCTGCTCAGTTACTTCTGGTTGCAAAGGATAGAACCCACAACCTAATTATTTCATGAAAGCAAAGCCATGGGCAGGTAGTTCCAGCAGGCAGGACCACAGCCTTTTTGCTCTCCTGTTTCTTACTTTCATCGCATTTGCTTTTTCCACTGAAGATTCGCCTTGTGCAGCAAAATGACCTCTGCCTCGCAAGTGTCAGGTCCTTACGGTGGCTCTTAATGAAACAGGAAGAAGTATGCAGTGTTTCCTGGCAAGTTCGTGATTTTTGTGGTATAACTTGAACATGCTTCTCCACTGAAAATAAACCCAGATGTGTAGGAATGGAATTATTATGAATGGTTCCTAGAAATGAGCATATTACTTATAAAATAAAATAAGAATTTTATTGTACTGGCAGCTTTTATCAAAAAACAAATAAAGTGAAAACCCCGGTTCCTGTGGTATGGAGACGAAGATTAATCCCATAAACAGGAAAGTTTAAGTAAAAAACAAGAAAGGTTAGATTTGTTAACAGTTGTACCCTAGTTCTCAATGCTAATCTGAGCAGTAAAGGTGGAATTTATTTCATCTAGTATTGCCAGCATCTACATACATCAATAGTTCTTAAAGAAAAGAATGCATTTCCAGCCAGTTACTTCATTTTAGGGAGACCTCCTTCAACACGACGGCATCTGCATCGTGTTGGTTTGTAGATATGCACAAACGTGCAGGAGGATCTGGGTTCAGATGCAATTTAAAAATTGATCCAGAAGATTCCATCCTGGGTGTAATGAAAGCTTTTTTTGTGATTCTAGCTAAAATATATTGTGTAAAGAAGCCAGGAGTATTTAGCAAAAGTTGTAGCTGAAAACAAAGGCAGTTTCCACTCAGAGCTAAAAGGTATATGGGGTCAAGGACTCTTTATGTGTGTCTTTCACTTTTGAGTGTGTCCAGCTCATGAAAGAAAGTAAATGGATATCTTTGAAGTTAGCTTTCTTCTCTTTTATTCACAGAACCCAGGTTAAACATGTGGGAACCTAGGGATTTAATACGTTTTTATTACTCTGCCTGGGATGCACGAGCTCCTGTAACTAGCCCAAGGATGTATGTATAGATTGAGACAATCTGCCCTTTGCTGGGACCCCGAGTTTCCTTCTGGTGTTTACGTCTCCACTAAATATTGAAATAGCAGAGTCCTGTATGGTTCTTCCTAGTGGAATCTCATTTCATTCTTCACTAGCCACTCTTAGTTGCTTGAAATTAATCATTATCATAAACACTTATTTATAGAAAGACTCCAAGGTACATAGAAATGTTGATTTTGGGGTCAGGATAATTTCCACTGTGATCTTTGCCCTCAAGGCAATTGGGATCCACTGGTGAGCATTAGAAACAAAAGTGTATGGTTTGCAGTGTGGGCAGCCAGAGCATTCTTTCTTGGGGGAAAAATAATATAAATGAATCTTGCAACTTTCACAAAGCCTGCATACTCTTTCATAATATGCTTTCAGCTTTATATGTCCTGGCAGCAAAGTACGTGGTAGTCCCAAGGCAGGGGAGGGAATTTCATGACCTCTTCGTATAGCACTAGAAGGGTGCCGGGAGACCCCGAAAGAGGCTGAAATGATTAGAATACTTGCCCACTCAGTGTGGTGCCTCCTTCCACCTGCCAGTGATGCCTCCTAGGGCTCTCAGGAGCATAGTTGTCTTCAGGTTATCCAGTGTCCCCATTCTAAGTCTCCTGTGGAGGATAATGATGGTAAGATGCCCTCATTACCCTGAAAGAATTCCATGTTCAAAACTGATCTTTGCCTTTGCATTATCAGAATTCCTACCCTGTTGGCAAAGCTCCATTCCCTGAGGGATTAAAGGAAGGGCGAGCTGGTGACATCAATTCATGCAGCCTTGCAAGCTAGGAAGGCTTTCCACCCACCCCCACCCCCATAGTTTCTAACAAGTATGTTTGCTAAATCAGGAACATTTGAATGGGTTGTTCAGATTTTTTTCCCAGACACTGTAAAAGGCAAAGGTAAAATAAAACAAAACAAACGAAACAAACATTTTTTAGATGTATTTGGGAAAAATAGTTAAACATACCTATTGGCATTTGGGGTCATAAGTATGTACCGCCTCAATAAAGGAAATAGCAGGTAAGGTCCAGAGTGTAGGCTTGAAGGAACAATCTGGCATCTGTTTGAAGAGCTAAGAACAGGGCAAGATATCTTCCAACTCTTCATGGTGCCGGGATGGAATGGTGACTCACTTGATGGTCCCAGAAAGGCAGGGTGTTTGCATGAGCTGAAATCAGATTGACAGGTTATCTGAGCCAAGAGAATAGAGTAACGGCAACCCTGGAAGGCTAGACAGGAGGAGTCTGTCCTCATGGGAGATGCCCGATTTTCAAAGGTTCTTCTACAGTAGGAGGGAAGGGGATAGGAGACCTGCCCCCGAGTGTAGCATGCCCATGCTTTGCATCCTTGAATTCCCATAACAGCCCAGTAAGTAAGAACTTGGAGAGGAGAAATGCAAGGCTTAGCAGCATGCGGTAAGTTGCCTAAAGCCTCAGCCAGTAAATAGCAGATTCCATGGCTGCAATCTTACTTGGCCAGCTTCTTGTAGAATTTAGACTCTTCTCCCATGCAGTGCGGGGCCATTCAGCTTGGGTAGGAGTGAGGCACAAGTGGACGGCCTAAGCCTGGGTCAGTCCTCAATTGAGCCTTATCTGCAGGTGGGTACACTGCTTTAAGCCCTACATTGACAGAGAAGCTATTGATGCCAGTTTTGATGAAAATAACAGCAGGATTGAGCAAACCTTCTGACGAGAGAGGGCTAGTAATGGAATACCTCATTTGGAAACTATTAGCACAAATGACTTATTTTTAGCCAAATTTAGGTACATTTAGAAACAGAGTGAACTATTTCTTTGAAAAAATGTATCTTGCTTTGTATGTTTTCTGAAGAGTAAAAATGTAGTTGAATTCTTTTGCAAACACGCCCATGTTCAGATAGTAGCTCACTATGCCTGTCCATTCCCAGGCCCAGCAGCCTAGGCCCAGGCCCAGGGTTTGCTGCCTCGTTCTGTCTCTGCAGTCGCAAAGTTAGAATTACCCATAGCATTTTTATAGTGCTTTATCTGTCTTGAGGTACACATTTTTTATTCACCCATAATTCCAACATAAAATATTTTTAATTATTATTTTACATACTGGGCATTCCATGCATATCTATATTTGTGTATGCCCCAGATTTCATTCAGAGGCCAGAGGACAACGGTCTCGTTCTGATCTTCCTACCATGACAGTTCTAAGAATAAGACTCAGGTTGTAGGCAGCTTTACTGGCTAGACTGTCTCTAAACGGACACCACCTAGACTCGGGCTGTGGGGCCTACTAGCCTGCGGTCCTTCCTGCATACTCCACAGCTGATAGAGTTCCCTGAGTGCTCTCATGCGCCATGAGCACCTTCACCCAAGACCGGCTACTGGAAAATGGACAAGGCAGAGTGTGTGTGAATGCTCTCGGGAGAGTTTTGTTCTAGAAGGTTGGAAGCTTGTTTCCACAAAATGACTTCTGGAAATTGTCATTCTTTCTGTGTCGGCTCAGCCACGTGTGTGCTGAAGATTAGAAAGAATCTGCCATCAAGTGCTGTAGCATTTCCTCCTCCTTCCTGGACATTTTCCTTTACTTCTTCCTTCCTGTCCCATGATGGCATCATTAACCCTCCAGTGTTGGGCTCAAATTCAGGACCTTGTAAGTACTGCTCAGGAGATCAAGCACATAGCCATGTTCTTAGACCATTGGTAGAGATTTTATTCAAAGATATAGCTGTATTTTCTACATTATTCAAATTGCTCAAACAACAAACTTCTCCAGACATGGATACAGGAAGACAGGGTTCTGAGTTCAGAATGGGCTGCTAAGACTGCAACTATTATCAGCTGATTCCCATGGAGAAGTGCCTGCGTTCATGAGGAACTTGAGTATACTTGACGCGCTCTCTTTCTGCTCACACTCTTTGTCAGTGAATGCAAAAATAAATTCTTTTTGAAAAACATTTATGTCAGTCCATAGCATGCAACCTCATTTTGTGTCAATCTGCAAATAATACAGTATTAAAATTGTTTACAGAGTATTTGAATTTTTGAGTTGTTGTACGTAGCTGAGGGTTTAATGAATACAGGAGTAGGTGTGAAAATCGGGTATCAGTGCTGCCCATGACACATGTCATTTTGTCCTGTTTGTAGCTAAGAGGTCTGTGTATGATCTGACGACCCTCCTTCTATGCCCTGGTCTGCCTGCGTATACAGCCAGACCCAATAGCTGCACAGCATCCTCGACAAACTGACTGACAAATCTTCCAGCCGCCACACCATACCCAGCACTGGGGCTTTTGTTTATTTTTGGATGTCTCTCATCTTCAAATTCTAAGGGATGATTTTTCATCATTAAAGAGGTTTGCAAACATCATTATAATTATTTTTGCCCATAACCTATTTTATTTTTGGTTTGTTTGAAAACTGTTCTGATTAAAGACATTCCTTTTTTTTTTTTTTTTTCCTGTCATTGGCTGGTCAACTTCGTTAGTTATGACACCCAATCATTATTTATGGTATGAGTCACTTGCTATTAGTCTCCTTTTTCATGCAACTAAGTTTGTCCTTCTCCCTCACTGGTGGAAATATGAGCTTGCTGTGTTGGACTTCTGCTCAGAGGGAGTGAGGATGCTGGTGGCCTAACTGGAGGGAACAACTTTCTACCCTTTTGTACAGTGTTGGAGAGGAGGGGTTGAAGGACACGCTTTGTTGCAGCGAGAGGCATTTACCCTTTTGGTAGGAAAGTCTCACACTCCCGGTCCTTTGCCACATGACTGCCTGTCAGGGAGCCAGTGTTTACTGCTGCTTCTTGGGTGTTAAACAGCCCTCCACTGCTTTTTATTGTACCATTAATTGCGCTTAATGCAGCTGCGTTCCTCATACGCTTGGCTAGGCTCTGAAAATTAAGTAGAAGGCACTTTGTTATAAAATTCACTGTAATGAGCTCTGGTGGGACAGGGTCTGTTAAGTTTGAAATCACCTCAGGCCATTTCTAAAAGACTTCTTCAAATATTTCACGTCTATAAAAGTTTGTTACTAGATAAATAGCCACAGTGGGTGTTAGACCAGGTAGAGAAAAGGCCACGTTTCTCCTCCATGCCTCTTTGGGTAAAATATGGATGTCTCGGATATTTGAGAATGGTGTTTGTTTTCTCCAGTCCTCTCTGCCTCGAGTATTATCTTCCAGCTTTTAGGCTGTCAGTCCACGAACTCAGGGTCAGTGTGTTACACCACAGCTCCATCCGAAGAGATGCAGCTGTTTCCTTCCCTTTTGAATTTCATACACAGAACCAGAATAAATGTAGGACCACCCTCTGGGTCTACATAAATTGGTCCGAGACAGGGTCACACCTCTAAGCACAAAAGCACTGAAGAGATAGCTGTAACTATTAGCCAATTAGTTTAATGTTACCACTGCCAGCCTGGACCTGCAACGGATTCGTGGTACCTGGTTAAAAGACCCTTTAAAGAGTAGCTATTCCCCCAGCATTCCTAGTCTAGGTGACTGGCTGCTATAATGCTTTGTGGCTAATAAAATTTCAGATGGCCTAATTTACCGGGTAGCTTTACCAAAACATCCAAGTAATGCCTAGATACTCATTAGGGACAGGTCCAGGACACGGTCTCTCGGGATTGATTTGCAAATGCTCGGTGGGATCAGCTTCACTGAGCTTCAGATGCTCTGGCACCAATCAGGTAGAGGATCCTCGATGGGTTTAGTGCAGCAATTTATCTGAGTTTTGTAGTTAAAGTTTGAGCATGAGGTAATTAGAGCCCTCCATGCTTGAAATTCATGAACCTTATTCCCTCTTTAATAGACTCGATGCAAGCTCTCGAAGCTCTATTTGACTGACATGTATGGAGACTTGGTTAAAAAAGCTTCTGGTCAAAATGTACAAAACAAATTGCTTTTACACATAAAATATAATAACAAAAATTATTTCACAATCACTTTCATTTTTTTAGTTTTTAGCTCTCACATTTGTAAATAAATTTCTGTAGCTTATTTTCCTACTCCCATTAAGAATATTTACACACATGACTCTGCACTAGGTGGAGTGATTAAGTCCAGCCACCCAGTACCTACCATTTCTAACTTTTGGAAATGGGACCATAAGTGGAAATTTTTAAGTGTACACATAAATAGAATACATGAACACATTTATACATAAATGTTTATACACTCCCAGACACCCCAGATACAAATTTTATTTTCCAGAAAGATTATTTTGATCAAGATCTGCAGTATACTATCCCTAATAACCATTCACTGTTTCTATTTGTGACAAGTGATTGCTGCTATAAACTCTTCAGTATTATATTTTAAGTGACAATTGGATATATACCTTTGAAGCAGAAAGGGACTCAATTAGTGATACAGCTCTTAAGCACTGAGTCAGCCTAGTAGGGCTCTTTGCATATCATAGGTCATTGAATTTTTGAACAAAGTGCTAAAATGGAAAGTAATAAGTTGATTTTGGGGGTTACCACATTGCTGAGACTTTGTTTCTGATCCAATATCACATACAACAATATCACATACAACAGGAAAGTGGAGTCTATGCATAAGCACACTAGTGACATTCCTTAATTCTTCATATCAAAAGCCTTTATCAGCACAGAATATTACTTGCTACAGAGAGATTAAAAAGTCAGAACTAACATGTACTTTGTTAGGTAACTGTCACAGGCCCTGGCATTTGACCTTGCCATAACTCTTTTGACAGGGTATTAGTGTCTCGCCGTAGACCGTGGAGAAGCTAAGACTAGGATATCAAGTGTCTTATCTGGTATCACCAACTCATAAACAGGAGAACTGCTGGGATAAGTAACGATAGATAACTTGAAGAATTGGGCTTTTCTGAATTACAGCTGCCTCCTCAACTTTTTCAGTATTCCTAAGTCACTGTAAATATAGATTAATAAGACTTTCAAGGTTCTTTGAAGGAAAGTACAGAGGTCAAAGCTGAACCTTGGTTGCCTCCATAGGAGCTCTGTCTTATAGAAAACAAAATCAGTATACAAGATGAACAGCGTTAAGACATACCATGCCTTAACCATTCTTCCAAATTGTAGAAACAGGTGAAAGAACAATGACTCACAAATGAAGAAAAGCAAAATCAGTCTGAGAAAGACAGGAGCTGAGAATTCAAGGGACTCAAGAGACCTCAGAACAGCCTGTGTGGAGAGCAGAAAACACACTAAAGGGAGAGAAGCAGATATTGCTTCCTGAATCCTGACAATAAGGGTAATAGACCAGTAGTTCTGGAAATTACAGAAAAATCATCTGTCTCTACTCCAGCAGAGGTGAGGCAGATGTGGCTGAGAATGAATTCCCAGGAAACGGGCCTCTGTTTCCCATAGGACAGTTCCAAATTTTTTTTCTTCATTGGCTTAATCCAAAGTCATTAAATAATGGAAGGAGAATATGAGCTAACGCTTCCCCCTTTCAATTGCTTTTCCCAACAGATACAATGCTTTGCAGTTTTCTCTGATTGCTTAATATTCTTTTAGTTTACACCTGGGTGTATTAATAATCTCTTCCAACACTTTGCTGTGAGTATTTGACAGCTTTTGACTGGAAGTAATACTGCTTTTGTGATTCAGGATTTGAAGGGATTTCAAAGGCAATTCTGGGTCACACCCCTATTTATGGCATGTAATGCTTTTGCCATGGAGAACCCGGGGGCCTACTCAACCAGGAGAGAGCATCTGTGGTGACTGAAGGAGGTAGCCATATTGGGGAGCAAACCTTAAGGTATCATTATAGCAAACAGAGGTCTTGAATTTCGGGGGCGTTTTTGGCATCATTATAAAGTTACATATAAGGACTTTCGTGCCTTTGTAAACTGGCAGCAAATACACTTCATGAGTGAAGACCAGGGTCCTTGGCTGAGTTCTTGTGTACACAGCAGATAAGGAATAATGAGGCAGATCAGAAATAGTGAGCTTGCCTGGCAGCTAGGAACAAAATGGAGTCTATATCCGTTAGGTCTCTATGGCTGTAATCAAGCACCATGGCCAAGACAACTCATGGACAAAAGGTTATTGCCGTGGTTCCAGAGTTCACTGTGGCAGCAAGAAGAAGACATGATAGATGAACAGCAAGCTTGGAGCTCACATTTCTATCTCCAGCAGAAAGCAGAGGGTAAATTGGGGATGTCATGAATCTTTGAGCTCTCTAAACCCATCCCCAGTGAAGTACTTCACTCAGCAAGGCCATTCCTCCTAAACCTCCTAAACAAGGCCAACCCACTGGGGACCACCTGCTCTGATACTTGAGCCTGTATGGGGTATTCTCAGTCAGACCATCTCAAAGTCCTTCCAAGTGAACCTTGAGTTGAGATGGAGCCAGGAAACGTCCTGTGGCATAGCATACACATGAGCAGAAATTCTAGGTCATTGTCTTGTTTAATCTTCAACTAGAAGAGCTTCGGTTTTGAGCTTTCTTTTGGGCTGGCTGGGCCTCTACACTGTAGAGTGCTTTTGTACATTCTTCTTACAGAATTATAATACATATTGAAATTAAAAACTAATAGTGTTTTGCCTGTTCGTCAGTTTTCCATAAACCATTTCTTTTCCTCTGTTAATTTTTTAGTTTAACTAAAGTTGAATGTTTCTTCTCCTGAACTTTACCAATTCAGCCATTTCTCTCCTCTTCCTTCTCCTCTCCTCTCCTCTCCTCCCCTCCCCTCTCCTCTCCTCTCCTCCCCTCCCCTCCCCCCTCCCCTTCCCTCCCCTCTTCTTCCCTCTCCTCTTCTCTCCTCTCCTCTCTTCTCCTAGGCTTTATGTTCCTGAGAGGGTTACTTACTTGTCAAACTTTGGAACCTGACAAGCTTTTCACATGTGGGGACCTTTCAGATCTGTTCTTCCTTTTTCTGGGCCTTACATCTCTTTTATGTGTGTTGCTTGATTATATTCCTGGATGGCCTTGTCTGACCTCCCTCCCATACGTAGATGCCTAAAACCATTTTCTTCTACCACCTTGTAGCACTGCGATCCCCTGCTTCTCACATGCAGATGTTAGTGTATTGTGGTTGCTGTTGTGGTTTGGCTTCTCCTTGACAGTACAGAGCTACTCCTTCTATCCATTCAGACTCTTATGGCCAATGCCTGGCACTTAGTAGGCTCTCATTGGATTAATCTCATTACACAAAACATTGACTTGTGTTCTTTTCAACTAACACAATGCCTGGCACAGAGACAATCCTTAATAAAGGTATATGAAAAGAACCAACATGGTGACTCATATTTCCATGTGCAAACCTTCCACACTGAGGAGACCCATGACTTTCTGGAAAGGAAAGCTAGGCAGCTGGAGGCTGAATAAAAATGACTGGCTAGTGGCAAAGTCCGTTCTCATCAGAATTCTAGTTCGCTTGTTCAGTTCAGATTTTTTGGCAAGGGATGCACATTCTTTTTCAGAAAATGTTGATTGATTGCACAGTTGTGCCCTACTTCATTTGCAAACCTTCATTATCTCTTTTCCCTCTCCTCGCTCTGTCTGCATTTAGAAGGGGCGGAGCTGCGGATAATTCCACAAGGCAATTTTTGTGAATAAACCCACTAACTGGCTGCTTCTTTCAGTCTCCCAGTTTCCACACAGAATACAAGTGTCTGCTTTAGCTGTATATTCTGTCTCTGAACTCCCTTGCATTCATTCATTTGATTACTTACTCATTCATCCAGTGAATCAGTTATTCAGTCCTGCTGATGGTGCAGGGTCTATGTGAAGATTTGGTTCTTGTCTGAATCAAGAATTCTTGACCTGAGATCTATGGCTGGCTTTCTCTGGGAGTCTTTCTAATTACATGCACAAGGCTTTATGTTTCCACATTGTGTTTGGACGAGGATTTGCTTAAGTACCCTTATTATTCAGAGAAAGATGCTAGAAACCTCTGAAACCTTTTTCTAAAGGCTTGAATCTAAGTAACAGGTCAAATTTTCTTAATATATTTCATGGGAGTAATGAATACCCAAACATATCTGCCTGGGCTGCCCTGGTCCCAAGTCTGCTTGTCTTGTGAGCCTGTTGAGAGATTCACATATTACAAATGCCATCCACCTCTCTAGCTTCCTTTAAACCTCACCCAAGCTACCCTGCATCCCATCAAGCTTTGCCCGTCCTGGGGATCTTCTGTAATCTAACGCATATCTAGTTATGACTGATAGTCTTATAGTCTTTGTTTATGTGAAAGATGGTTGAATATAAGAACTGGTTTTGGTTTCTCATGGTGGTGGCTATATGCGTTTACCTAATGGAATTATGTCTGAGGCATTCAGCATCATAAAGTGAACGCCAATTACTGCTGGAACAGGGCATGCGTGAATCCTTCAAAGGAAAATTCACTGGGCAATTGCTGACACTTGGTGAATTGCTGCTGGCTCTTTGCCCAAGTGTGTGGGAAATGTTTGTGCTGGTTTGAGACCTTTGATTACAGTTGGCTTTACGGGGTGTGTGGTGACACTGTAGATATGACATCATGCTTGAGGAAAGGCAGGAGCGAGTGACAACATACACAGAAAAATCCTCCCTTTTCACATCAAATATTGGCTAAAGATAAGTCAGCAAAAGACTGTTTAGCTCTGGCCTCTGCTTCCAGTAACAAGGAGTGAAGGCTGAGCACCTCCCCTGGGTTGCCTACCCTACTGGGCAATGTTTATTTATTGTGTGTCTTCCACACTCCGGGCTTTGTTTTATTTAAATGCTAGAGTTTTAACAATACAACCCAAATCTCCTGGCTTGGGAAAGTAGGAGTTGGTGAAGGGAGAGATACTATGGATATAAGTTCTAGGAAAATTAAAGTTGGGTGGGGCCCACCAAACGTCTTCACAGTTACTATGAGAGCCAGTGACTGTTTTGACAGAAGAAGAAATTGAGGTCCGTGGAGCCTAATTTCCCAGTTAAGACCCAGTTAATTTGGGATAAATAGGATTTAACACTAGATTTTATTAACTCCAGAGCCCAAATCCTTTCTTCTATGCAAAGCTGCCTCCCAGTAATAGGAACTCTCCCAGTGAGCCCCTCTCCAGGCAGGGGCATAGGCAGCCTCTTGAAAATGAGTCAGGCATTCCTCATAATGGGCATGAATATCTCAATGCTGTACCACTGAGGCTTCCGGATACGTGACTCAGTTACCCTCACACAGCACTGAGCTTAAAACCATGACGAGTGTGTATGTTCCAGAGACGGCACAGGAAGCAGTGGTGTGGAACTGAAGTAACAACAACAAAAATTGTAAAGTTAGGGTTGTCTGCTAGCACCGAGTGCCCATTGGTCCTTCTGGGTGAAGTGTTGTGACTATACTCTGCCACAGTCACAAGTCCCAGGAAGGCTGGGGTACAGTGGAGGTCGTTGCCTGTAAATCTCTGATGGCTGACAGTTCATGAGTGATGTAGCTAAAGAAAACCAACATGGAGCAGACAAGATGAAGAGGCCCAAACCTGGTGTGTCCAACTGTTGCCTTTGTGTCTCACGGCGGAACTCCAGAGGTCATCTGTCATTGACCTCACCGTAGACATTCTTTCTCCCACGTTCCCTGCCCCCACCCTGGCTTTATTTACCTGGTTTCTTTGTCTTGTTCCTTTGCTTGTCCGTCTCCACATAGTGTTCTGCTCATCTGGAGGGTCAGTATGGTACCTTCTTCTCTTTACAGGATTGTTTTAGTACAGTGCCCTGGCAGAGAAGAGAGGCTCCCCAAATATTTTTCATGGATGCTTTTTACCTTTCTTCTAGAAATGGAAATAGAGGCTTGTGTCCATGAGGTCAGTGAAATTAAAATCTTTCATACCGTGTGCCTCGTTGGTTTGTTCTATGGGGGTGTTTGAGCTCTGGTAATGGAGTTCAGTAACCTCGAGAGCACCAGGTGCTGTACATGCAGAGCCGTGTGTCTTGTGACCCAGCCTCCCCTGGCCCCACTGCTTTGTGAGACGCTGACACTGATGGTTCCTTTGGCAGAGAAAAGTTACTCAGGGAGCTGTCAGAGAGAAAAGGAGGAGGAAGAGAGGGAAAAGGAGAGAGTGGTAAGGGGGGAGGGATGAAGGAATACATGAATGGATGACCAGAAGAGAAAATGTTGAGGAGGCAGGAGACATTGCCTTTCTTTTCCCACAGAGGAAGACAAGCTGCTTTCTGCCGATCTGAGGTTTCTTCATCCCCGTTTGTGCGTGCGACTTAGGAAACCCATGACCATTAGACAGGAGTCGTGAGGGTATGCCTGACTTACCTTGGAATTTGGAGCAGACGGCACCAAAGTCGTAACATAAAACCCTGGGATCAGTCTGAGTGGAAGAAGGTTACTGATGGGCCCCTTTGTTCCACCAGTAATGTAGCGGATACAGGCTGTCTAGAATGGGCACCACTCTGACTGAGAGGTGGAACCTGCATCTGCCTGGTGCTCCTGAAGTTAGGGGGGCTGCAGCTGGAGGCAGCTCATCAGAGGGACTTGGAAGACAGTTTGCAAAATGAGAGAACAAGAATCCTTGCCCATGGGACAGCACCAAATCTCTGGCCCCTACCCCCCACTAACATTTTTAAACTCTCAAGAAAAGTTTTAGTGTGTTTGTGGAAGGTGCTTCCCTCCAGCTGAAGAACAAGCTAATGCTCTGTCCAAATCTGAAAGTTAGAGTATCTTCTTTGTTTGCCTTTGGAGAGCTATGGGTCAGAAGACGTGTGCTGCCTTCCTTTGAGAGACTCTTGATAATCCTGTCTGCCGTAGCTAGGAAGGAGAGAAATTTACACAAGATGAGAGTCCTTTCCAAACTAGCGCCTGCTGACTGTCCGTGCAAGCTGAGTACATTCTGTGGGGAGGGCATGTCAGCCTGTAGCTTTAACACACGCACCTGCATCCCTCTGGGATCTGATCACTGCTGGGTCCTGAGTCAGCTGAGCACCTGCTTTCCACTGGGCTCAACCTGTATTTGCTATAGTATCCCTGAGCCAGAACAAATGGCTTTGTGTCCTCTTTCTGAGTCCTTATGCAATGAAACTCAAGACTCCTGTCTCCTAAGTCTACATCCTATGGCCCCTGGAGAGGGGTGCAGCCCAACACTTGCTGTATCTTTGAGAATCTACAGGGAGGAACAGATGGTCGGTTTGTCTGATTTTTAAAATCTTGTATTTATTTTGTAAAGAAAATTAAGAAACTCTAATTTCCTCCATATATACAAAAATGTAGTTGTTTGCTCCAATACAACCAAATGCAAGTTTATGATCCAATAAATATACTTAGAAACACTTTGGTTATCCTTTAACTAGGCTCTGGAGTAAAGTCTTTGATAAACTGTACCATGCTCATGTGCCCACTTGTGTGTGTGTGTGTGTGTGTGTGTGTGTGTGTGTGTGTGTGTGTTTCTTTTAGTTACACATAAAATTGTTTTAAAGTAAGAAAGTTAGAGTGATTGAGTAGTAAATAAAGTTTATTTTAAAAAATAGTCCTTGAATTTGATTACTTGGAGAATCTTCTGAAGATTAAACATGACCTCTCATGTGCTCTTGCATCGCTTTAAGCACCCATCATGTCCCCCACTCCCTGGGGGTTCAGCCCAGCTGTGGGTCATGCCTGTCTTTTCCCGAGGACATATCCTCATAGGCTTTGGTGTTGAAGGCTACCCACAGGTGCCATCACTCCAAACACTGCTTAAGCCACTGCCTTAAGAATTCCATGGTCAAAGGAAAGTGTGGGTTCTCACATCAAATGCTAACTACCCCACAAGTGACCATGTGAGGACCTTACATGAGTAGCTCATGAAGGAATTTCCAGATCATTGGGCCAACTCCATTTTATCATCTTGTTAGCTACAGAGGCTGCAATGTCTTCCTGGAATTCTTACTTCTTGCCGTGCCATTCTGAAACAGAAAATTTTGAACTGCTTTGCAAACATCATCCGAACCTGGTCAGTTCCTAAAGTGAGAAGTAGAAGTGTTCTCCTCACTAGTCAGCCCTGAGGCAAAACATGCAAGGATTCTTGGGAACAAGCAGGGTTTCATTCCTCCCATTCAGCAAGCCGTTTGTCAGCACGGGAACATCCAGGCCTATAATCCCCACTTCTTTTAATGAACCCTGTCCATACTTAAATTTACCCAGGGCATCCAATCCATACTTAAATGTGGGAGAAATGTATATGTGTTGCATCAAAAAGTTTTCCAATTAGCACAAGACTGCTTAAAGTCTCATTTACTTCCTTGGATTAAATGCCTCATTTTGGGAGGGGTGGGGGAGATTGGTACTAGTCTATAATATGTAATAAGTTCTGGGGTTCAGATTATAAACTTTAAAAAAGTATTAAAATGTAAGTTTAAAAATAAGCTTAGAGTGCATTGTTTTATATAGAGAGTACATATAGGGAGGGTTTTATTCTTATGATTGTTTTTATTACTTTAGATGTATTTCTTTTAGTTTACATGCATGAGTGTTTGAACTGCATGTTCATATGTGGACTTCATTAATGCCTGGTGCCAGTGGAGGCCAGAAGAAGGCATCAGATCCTCAGGAACTGGAGTTACAGATAATTTTGAGCCATCACATAGATGCTGGGAATTGAACCCGAGTCCTTTGCAAGAGTAGCAAGTGCTCTAAACCACAAAGCCATCTTTCTGGTTACTTTATTTTATTTTGTTTGGTTTGAAAAGAGTCTCTGTATGTAGCCATAGCTGAAGCTCATTATGTAGACCAGGCTGGCCTCAAACTCACAGAAATCTGTTTGCTTCTGCCTCCAAAGTGCTGGGATTAAAGGGTTGTGCCACCACGTCCAGCTCTTATAATTATTTTTAATCAGGCCTCCAGAGCCTGATAAAGAGTGAAATAGCTAGTTTTCTTTTCAACCAGATTTTAAAAGGCAGCAACTAATCTTGGTGCGAGCGCTTTGAGAGAACCTTGTATTTGTTTTCAATGTGTACCAGACGTACACCAGAAGAATACCACAGGTCTTCAATGGTGTGCCTGGCCTTTCAATTGCAATTTTAGTCTTAGCATGGCTGTGAGCTACTCTGACACTGAGCCCTGTTTCTGTGCTGTTTCTCCAAACTGGCAATCTCTGTATGGAAGGCATACTCAAAGCATATAAGAGCTCAGTTAAATGGGGGAGGTTGTAGACATTGGACAGAATGGTGTACCCTGGATTCAAAATTGGGATTTAATCTAATGTCACATGTAGATTGTGGAAATATCTTAGTCTCAGAGAGGAAGGGAGGGGTGGGAAAGAGGGGGAGGAGCAAGTGGAGGAAGAGAGAAGATAGGAGGGAGGAGGGGATAGAGAGAGAGGGAGGGAGAGAAGGGAGGAATAGGGAGAGAGAAAGGGGGGAGGGAAGAGAGAGGGAGGAAAGAGAGAAAGATTTGTACATTATAGACTAGTATAGCCCCTGAGAAAGTTGTCTGGCTTCCGTCATTCTACAGTGAGGGACACTAATTGAGGCTCTTCAAGGAAAATCTCTTCTCACTGGCAGCCATGGAAAGACTCATTGAGCATTCTATCCTCCATTCTCCTCCAGCCCCTGGCTTTGCTGAGTCTAAGTACTGCAGCTCAGGGGGGTCTGCAGATGCCATTAAGCTTGTCCTTTGGGCCTCCCTCCCCCCAAACTCAGTGCGGAACCAGAGATTACTACATGCCTCCAGGATTCAGAAGGCAGCCATGGGAGGTGACCACACCTTTTCTCCAGGTGGAGGGGTCCACTTTTGGAATATTGCCAGTAGACTTAAGGGCAGCATTGGCGTTAGGTGTTGGAAAATGGGGTGAGATTAACTCTGAATGAGCTTCTTGTCAACCACTTTCTACTTTTCCATATGTCATCTCTCCACTTTGGAAGACCTTTCTCTTTTCTCCGGTGAACCTTTCCTTTGGCAGCAGGCTCTCTGCTGTTCCTTGCCTGTGGTTGCCCCCTGCATTATGAACTATGCTGGTAAGGGCTCTGCCTGTAGAGGTCTAGAAAGGGAAAGGGCAAAGCAGGCCGCAAGGCAACCAGAGCCCATGACTTCCCTCCTTTCATTGCGTTTGTCTACTGAGCTGTCCTGTTTCTACTTCTAATGGATACTTCCATGGCAAGTTGACCTTTTGGCTGAATAGGTCAAACTCCCACAGAGTGCTAATCCCCAGCCCTCCCTCCCTACCTTGTCCCTGGAGGCTTGGAGCACCAGTTCAGAATAGGACTGGGTGTTGGGGGTGTATTTTTGAAAGAGGATTGTATTTTGTTGCACAGAATTAATTCGTGGAGACCACCATGAATGGTTACAACAGGGTCCAGAGTGGAATATTTTGGCTGACATTGTTGAGGTACAAGGTTTTTAAGCCAGGGCTTAAATGGTGGTTTCCTTGGATGTCTTCTACCTTCTAATGAGGGCCAGGACAACTTCTCATATCACTGTGGATTTCTGAGACACAAGACCAGGATTTCCTATGCTGATGTCTTTGAAAAAAAATCATTTTTCCCCCTGAGCACTTCTTCCATTTAAAATCTCCAAAGCTCTGGGCTCTTCCTTTTTAGCCTCTTTAAAATATGAGGTGGCAGTGCCTTCTAAGGGTAATTTCATGCTGGGCCTAATCTTATGTTTCTGAAGATTTTCTTGTGTTTGTTTCCTGACACCCAACACTAGTCACTGCTTCCTAGCTAGAGGTTTCTCAACACTGAATGGGCACTTAGCAAATGTTGAATGGAGTTTTAAGTTGAATTATATGATGTACTTGTTTTCTTTTAACAGTTTATAGATGCTGTTCAAATTATTCATCGTTCCTTTCTGTCAGTGAGTTAGTGGCAATTGTCACAGACAATGGAAAGTATTCTCCATTTGTTTAGTAATGTCCTGCTTATAGATGTGTTTATTAATTTAGTGCTCTTTTGATTTTGAAAGTAGTCACTTATTAAATAAAGTGATAAATGAAATATATCAGCAGGTGAAATGGAAAAGAAAAAACAAACCCTACTGGCACTGTTGTGTGGGGCCTACCAAACAAACATGGCAAGTGTAACCTTTCAGAACAGAGAAGTCACAGACATAGATCCCACTGAGGTCATGCCCTTAAGCTCTTGGCTTCAATGATACTTTGTGAACTCAGTGAGATTAACGCAGAGAAACAAAATAGCCGTTTCTTTTGTCCCAGTGTTCCAAACCCACTGGTTCTCAAACAGCAGAGTACAAAGGAGAAATGCAGGAGAAGTCCATATTTAACATCTATTCAGTTACCAATAATGCCAGAGTTAAAGCAGGGCTCCTACCAGGGGCGTAATGGGCTCCTGTTTAACATATTTATGTTGGTTGTAAAATTAGGAGCTGTCATTACAGCCCCACATCACCTGCATAAGTGCAAAACAGATAAATCAAGAGAAGTTCCAGCACCATAAAAACGCCACTGAGTAGACTAGCATGAAACCACTTACAGGATACTGGTATATTATGCTAGTGGGATACACGCTGAGGCTTCCGAAGGATTTGGAGAACAAAGAGTAACTGCTTGGGTCAAAAGCAAGGATGCAAGACCTGATGAAGAGGTGTGTTTGTGGAATAACCTGAGCACCCTTGAAGGAAGAGGAGAAGAAAGGCCAGCAGAAGCCAGGCTTGCATAATCCTGAGGTGCTATTCAAGACAACAGTTTCTAGTTGCATTTGAGCAGCCCTCTGTTGTGGCTAGAGCCTGCCTTGTGGGCCTTCTAGTAAATAAAGGCTTCCTTACATTCCCCAGAGGCTGGAGAGATCTCCAAAGTCAGTGGCTGTCACACTTCCAGTCCCTCCTTAGTGAGTTGTTCATAGAATAGTTTATGTTGTCTAAAGTTCAATAGTAACCCTTCCTGAAATGACATGAGGTTACTTATTTTGAGCCTTGTAATTGAAAATCTCCCAAATTCTGAACTATTAATAAACTCTGAATCCTAATTACCGCCTCAAAAAAAGGGAGTGGACATTTTAGAAGTTTTTCAGCTCTCCTCTTCTCCCTCCTAAACGCCACCCATCCCCATAATCTTTGGGGGGAAAAAAGCTGCAGATTTTATTCATGTGAGATCATTCACACCAAGCTACCATAATGTGCAATTAACACTGTAGAAACTGAAAACAGTATTCAGCAAGACAGCTGCATTATCAAAAATGCCAAAGGAGTTTTGAAGGGAGTAATGTGCATGTTAGAATAGAAAATTAATCAGAAGCACATGCACACACATACACAGGCATTGCTGCCTAAATATATTTAAATATGGAAAAGTGAAAATCCTATGTCTGTACCTATGATAAAGATTAATCTCAGCAGATAAATTTATTGTTTTTTTTTCATTTGAAAATTATTAGTTACATGTTTTACTTCTGAAGCAAACAGGGACTCAGGGCTGGATTGCCAGCTGGAAGGTTTCTTAATAATCATCACTGTTCTATTCGAGTTTGCACACCGTTCTCTTTCTCTCTCAGCCACAATGGCACTCGGCATTCATGCTTTCTTCAAAGTACCTTTTAGATGTTCCCTTTCATAAATCAGAGTAGGATTCCCGAATCTAGCCAGCACAATGCACATATACTGTGGGTTGGTATCGCAGCCCCACTTGGCTCTCATTAGGAGTGATTAGTGAGCTCACCAAAATGAAGTAGCATTCCTCTGGTACCATTTTACAGGGTTGTCTTGTCCACTAGACGAATGTGGATTTAGCTGTGAGGAAGCTAAGACTTTTGACGTTGTTTCCGACCTAAATGGTGATGAAGAAGCAGAAAGACGTGGAGAAATCTTTCTTGTCAGAAATGTAGAAAGGTTCTGAACATGTTTTAAGTCTCTGAAAAGCAGGCAGGCATTTATGATACTCTAGAACTGAAGAATAAACAGCCCATAGACCATCAAATTGGCAGTGCACCCTGGAAATACAGGGAAGAAAGGGTCATCAATTCTGGATCCCATCCATATTGTATCTGAAGTGCACTTTAGTTTTGAGGTCTCAGTCAGGGCAGGTACCAGATAGTTGACCATCAGGTAGGAGAACAGTGATGATTGGCATCTTCAGACCACAAGCAGACACTAATGGAGGTACACACTGACCAAGGTCTATCTATCCTGCTCATTGATTGTATAGAATAGTCACATGAGTACTCGGAGATATGGAAGCCACTCTTCATGACACATGACAACAGTGTAAAGCCTCCTTAATGAGAAACTGTCATCTGACACATAACTCTTTCAAAATTGTGGTTAACTTACACATTAGAAAATACTAATACCAGTACTGTGCTTAAAAGTAATGTTATAATTTATAGAAAAACTATACTCATTTGTTCTAAAAGAATAGGAATGTTTGTGTGTTTTTTGTTTCAGTATAGAAAAGCTATGTAAAAGGTAAAATTTTAAGTCTGGAGTTTTTTTTTTTTTTTTTTAAGTTTATATAGGTGTTCATATTTAATAAAACTTACATTAAAACAACTGAGAACCCAAACTCACAGTGACCAGAGGTTCTTTCAGAGTGCATTGGTGCTATGCAGAGGGTTAATGCAAATGGGGAGAGATTGAAGCTTTGAGGCCAGAGCTCCAACTTAATTATTTTTTCTTCTCTCTCTCTCTCTCTCTCTCTCTCTCTCTCTCTCTCTCTCTCTCTCTCTCTCTCTCTCTCTCTCTCTCTCTCTCTCTTCTTTCAAGTTATAGGTGCACAACGAAGGCGAAGCCCCAGCGCACTGGCCATTGAAGTATTTGAAGCACATTTGGGAAGCCACATTTTGCAGGTACCTCTAAAAAGTCTTTCTTCCATCTTATCCAGAGAGTGTCCTATTTGCAATCTTCTTATACATGCTTTCAGTTTCACACATGTACTTGATTATCTTTACTTTTGTCTTGGAATTCACAAATCCTTATGAATTTTTTTCTTTCTTTCTTTTCCTTTTTAGAAAGCCATTCCTTGAGGGAAAATTAATGAGAAAGGGAGGGCAAGTATTATCTGTGCTGTAATAATTTAGATGAATTGCACGTAGTCCATGCACAGTGTGTATAATGGGCTGTTGCCAGAGTGATCATGTGTGTGCCATGTTTGCAAGTGAATATGTTTGTGTCCTCGGAGCTACACATTGCTTATCAAAGAGCAGGGTTTTGTTGTGAAAGTACTGTGGCATGTGTGTGTGTGTGTATGTGTGTCACCAAACTTCAGTTCTTTGCTTGAGTTTGTATTTGTTAAATGCTTCCGGTCCTGCTGTTTGCCTCCTCAAATTAGAAAGCAAGTCAGTGTGAATTTTTAAGCCTATGTTTAAGTAAAGGACTTAATAATAAGTGGTTTTGCCAGCACATTTCATGATAAACAGATGGAAAAGGTACAAGATGAAGTTGTAGTTTTCTAGCACCAGAGGCATCAGTATCTTATTAAATCACCTTACTATGACCTTAAGATTATCCCGTTTGCTTAATGCTTCTGCCTTCATCAGTGGACCACTGGTCCACACTTAGAAGATGCGGTGATACTTTCTATATTCTTATCCATTCAGAGCTAAGCAAATGAATAGTCCAAACATACCCCCCTAAGTAGGATTGGATCTAGCATGCTATCCCCTGAATTTCTTCTTGGGGAAGATCAGCTCCTGGTGCAGCCGCTCATTATGTTCTCAAGTCCCTGTGCTAGCAGCTTGAGAATTCCCACCCCATGCTACTCCCCAACACGCAAGTGTCCAAAGGAAGAGTTCTTGGTCTCCACCTACCATCTCTACCTACTAAGTCTACTGGTCAAGTAAGGAAATGTGTTCTTTTCATTATCTTCCTGCAAGGGTTTTATTGTGTGAGAAATTATAGTTCACAATTGAAAATATAAATCACTGAAATGTCTTGACTTAGTGTAGCTTATTCTGTTTCTGATTTTCATTAGTACCTGCTATTATCTCAGATGATAGTTTCTTGATTTACGAAATGTTGCACACAGAATAACATTTGAGTTATGTTTACAATAACTATACATTTGCTTAAGGATGCAGAACGGATCCCATTTCTCTTTAGATCTTTTAATTTTCATCTTTTTTATTTCTTACACATACTTGGTTCAGGATCAGGATCTTTATTAAATATTCTATAGTGAATGGGGCAGATATTATTGGATTCTTACATGACACAGGACTATTGCTAATTAGATTCTGACACATTCAGTCCTACAGTTAGTCAATAAGAGGATAGTTCAGACTATAACCCTAGATTACTGTTTCCTGAGTTCAAAGTCTTTTAAGAGTGTAAGTTAGGAGTTGCAATAATCTAAAACTAATAAAGATATGAGCTTAAACTTATTGTAATTTAGTATGAACACATCATATAGGGTAGTTATCACAAACATCTGCTCAACGTCATGCTTTCCTTAGAGAATAGAGGTTTTAAAAGGAGACCGTTAGCTTCTCAGTACGTGTGGCTGGTTTACATTGTCCTTAGACTCCATGATGTAAGAAAATCCAAAATATCTGGGTATTGCTGTGGAAGGCTGGGCAGACCATCATTAGAAATCATGTTACATGAAGAACAGTGAAGAACCCACAGAAATTGTTTGGAGAACACATACTGTAAATGAGATGGTAATGGCTATTCTATACATTGGAAGGACTCAGTAAAGCAAACTATACTGATTTTGTTCTCAGAGTACAGAAAAAGAAAGAAAGAAAGAAAGAAAGAAAGAAAGAAAGAAAGAAAGAAAGAAAGAAAGAAAAAGAAATGAGTATAGATTAAGGAAAGCACTGCTCTCCTACCATAAAGATCCAACAAACCCTGGAACACATGTGGGTTCTTTGAAACCTGTTGTCTTTAAGGGAATATATTTATGACTTGGTAAATTTAGTTTCTCAAAAGCCAGATACTCACGTATAGGTGAGTTATAGAATCTTGAAACTACCATAGAAATTAGAACTTCTCTTATCACTTGATGGTCACACAGTGGTTGTGACGTGGAAGAATGGCACAGTGCTCTATGTGCTTTACTGTGCTAAACTTAAAAGTAGTTGTAACAAGAAGAGCCTTTGCCAAGCTTTTTTAAGTTATCTGCCTAACTAGCAAGGGAAGCCTTCAGTCCACAGACTGATGTCAGTAGCACAAGCAACAAAACATCAGTGTTGCAAAAGCATAAGATGAGTTTGTACATTTTGCTTTGAAAAGAACTCTGATAGACCAATGGATTGATGGAGCCTGGAAAGAATTTTTTTTTCTTTCCTTTCTTATCCTTCTATCCCTTGCAAAAAAAAATCTCTTGATAACCAATGTCTGTCATTCAGATTATAGGCCTTATCTCAGACCTTATGATTTATAGTAATACCATCCCACCATACTTTCAAATATTGTGTAGGATAACAAAATTCACTACATGAGGCTACTGTCTATTTTATCTTACATTTATTTAAAGAAGGGAAATGGGAAACTTCTTAAAATTAGATATGTGATAGTGGTTGAGTGCAGCAGGAATCTGAGATATCCAAGTTGTACTTCGCCTCTAAGACATCAAGATGGGATCTCAAAGTTGTTGATCATGAGTAGTTTCTTAAGCTGAGACAGTGGAATAATATTCCAGTCAAAGATATGGTGGGATACAAAGAGATGCAGACAAATAACTATTGGGCTTATTTGGTTTGATGTTGATGTTATATATGGTCAGTTCACATGGACAAGAAGCACATGCATTGTAAAGTTGGGTAAATCCTACAAACCACTTGTTACAGACCCGCTGAGCTAACTTAGGAGTTGCAGGTTCCATTCTCCAAATAGTGATGACCCTATGTGAAAGGTTTTCATGCAAGAAGAAACAAGGAAAGGTTTAGATTCATCAAAACAAGGTATCTGGGAGGTTGTCAGTTGTGAGAACCTAATGATAGCAGTCCAAGAAAGAAAATGGAGATGTCTTTGTGGGAACAAGAAGAACACATAAAGCTAGACAGTCATTGGCACCTGCACATCATGGACAGATTAAAGATACACTCTTAATAATCATAGGCCCTATAAGTTAAGATCCTATTCCTTAGCAAATTTGAAAGACATATCCTGTCAAAGAGCAGAGATGATACAACATAAGGAGTTAATTCTAGGTGTGACTATGAAGGCCAGGGCTGAAAATGGGATTGAGAATTTCAAATCACTGGATCGTTGATGGCTGGGAATGACAATGGAGGAATGGACTAAAGACCAGTAGCCATGATCTGGAGGAAAATGGAGGTTCAGGAAAAGCATCCCTGGGACATGTGCCTTGTCAGTTTCCAAGCAAGGAAAAGGTGACGAGGGGGAGGAAACCACAGGATTTGATTTTGCTTAAGAAAGGATTTCTAATAACCTGCTGGTAGATGGAAATCCTTCAGTAAGGTAACCACTCAGTGGTTGTGATCATGGAGAACATGGCACAGATGAATGGGGTGCAGAACAACAGCATATCAAGGTCCAGGAGGGACAGAAAGAGAATCTTATGGTAGTGTAGAGTGACTGCCTAGAAAGTGGTATCAGGTAAAATAGTTTTGCATGTCATGCAAATATGTTTATATGTTAAGGTTCACCAAATCAAGCAGGTTTTTTTTTTTTTTTTTTTTTTTTTTTTTTGAGTATTAGAAACTAACTCTATTGCTTTAGTAGATGGATGGATAGATAAATAGATAGATAGATAGATAGATAGATAGATAGATAGATAGATAGATAGATAAGGGATATGTTTAATTATATGCTTTAAATCTGTCATTCTTTATATAATAAGTATTTCTTATTCATATCCTCTAGCTATACTGAGTCATTTTCATTATTATTCATGTTAGCCAATATATGCATGTACCATAGTTTATTGAGCCACTTTCTTGGCATTAGGTACTTTGACTATAACTAAAAATTTCCATTTCTAACAAAAATACTAACTGTTGTGTACAAAGCTGTGCAGTCATGTGTGTGCCTGTGTGTTTTGACTATAAAAGTGCAGTTCAGGTGGGTAATAGCATGAATGCATTGTAATTTTGTTAAGTCTTATGTATTGTGCCAACTTTCCTTCCTATGCCATCAGTGAGTGATCATTGTATTTTTTTTTTTTCAGGGTAAATGAGTTTTGTGAGCTTTCTCAAAATTTTATCAGATCTGTACTTTTTGAAAAGAGAAACATTCTAAACTTTGTGATGATGCTGGCCTTGTAAAATCTTTTCTTGCTCTTCTCTCTCTCTTCCTCTCCATCCTCCTCCCTCTTCAAAATCTCTTCTCTCTCTCTCATTCTCTCTCTCTCTCTCTCTCTCTCTCTCTCTCTAAGTTTGTGATGATGCTGGCATTGTAAAATTCTTTCTTGCTCTTCTCACTCTCTTTCTTCTCTCTCAATGTCTGATTGTTCTATCTGATGGTTCAGTAATGGCACAAGCAGACAAGATAAAGGTCAAGTGTTATGTAGTGTGTACCTCAAGGGCCAGTGTGCATACCTTACCACTGACACCCTTAGAGTAGACCAGGAGAGCCTGTGGTTTTCAAATATCTTTAGAACAAATGTGTCCTCTGCATGAGATGTCAGCCCTGCAAGTGCAAGTCTATGAAGTTGGTCTAGAGGGCCTGAGTCAAGACAATGTGAGTTCTTGAGCATTTGTGAGATGAGGCAGAGGAGGGCTGGGAAGGCAAGTGGAGTGGAACCTGAGGACTTTACATTTTATGGCAGACCAACTGGAAATCTCAGACCTTTGGAGATTACAGGGACCTTTCCTAAAAGCACGTATGTGACTAAGCATGAATGTGGCTCAAGTTGTCTTTGCTGTCCCTACTTTGTGCTTTCCTTTCTATAAGGAAATACAGGCAGGGGTTGTTGAAATTCATCAGGTAAAAAGGCTTGCTGCTCAAGCCTGGTAATCTTAAGTCCCCAGATCCCAGGTAGAGGCAGAAGGAGAGAAAAGCCTTCACAAAGGACCCTATAGCTTCCATGTTCCATGATACACATAAGGCCCTCACAACGGATTCTGTGGTCTACACATGTGCCATAATATATGCAAGAACCTCACAGAGTAATCTCTGACTTCCATACATGTCATGGTACACACAAGGCCTTCACTCAGGACCCTTTGGCCTCAGCATGTGCCATAGAACATATACCCATGCATCCTGCACACACCCCCACAAAATAATAATAAATGCAATTGTTCTAATTGTAAGTCCTATTTCTTTTTACTCTTCTGGCGTAGGGACCAGGCTGAATATTTATATTTCACTTCATAGAAATGAACAAAACATAAAATACCAAATATCATATTTGCAAGTCATAAAACTAACTACTGGAATAGCTTTCCCTCAGGTTCCAAAATTATGAATGGAATGTTTTAATTATTTGTATACCCTTAGCAGAGAGTTTGGTTTTTCACTCTGTAAATAATGTTTATATAATTGTTACACAAAGTTGTGATATTGCTTATGCATATTTTATATTAATGCTGCTATGCCCACCTAAAAGTGTTAAGACAATAAAATCGAACCTAGCACCTAGAGAGGTAGGATACTCTTGCTTCAAGTGAATGAAGAACCTGTACCTTTCATAGAGAATGTCATGGGACAGCTTTAGAATAAATTAATTCAGGATTTATATTCCCGTTTTTTCTTATACTTTGAAGTTTAGATAATAGAATACACCAGAAACATGATTAAATGAAAACATACGTTTTCTGCCAGGGAAGTTTAAAAAAAAAAAAGCCGCAGCCGCAGTAAGAAGAAAATATATCTTTATCTTTGTTATAATATATCTTTGTCATAATGTAAGTACTTTTAGTCATAGTACTATTTTTATCTTAGAGATCAGCTAATTACAGTAGAAGAACTAAGGGTTCTGGTGGAGAAAATATCTTGGAAATATAGATAGACACCTGTAACAGTGATGGGAATGGACAGAGAAAGAGCAAGCTGCTGTCACTGAATTCTTTCAATGTCATTCATTTCAGCAAAGGAAATTAAAATTGAAAGTACAAGTTAAATATATAATTATATCATATAAAATTTGAATATATGGCATATAGTATATGATATATGATTTTGTGTGTATACACATACACACATATATGTGTATATATGTACACAAACATACACACATGAATGTATGTATGTAATCTGAGCAAGATGCTGGGGAAATGGCTGTCAATAAAGTGTTTCCTCAGCCCAGAGTTCATGTGAATAACTGTGTATGGTAATGCACAACTCTAATCTCTGTGCTTGGAGAGGCAGAGACAGGAGAATCTCTGACACTTGGTTGTCAAACCAGCCTAGCATAATGAGCATTCCAGGACCTAGGAAAGACCTTGCCTCCAACAATAAGAGAAGATTAATTGAAGGAGACCCCAGTGTGGGCCCCTGAACTCCACAAAATACAAGAGCATATCCACACACATCAGTCAAACAAAACCTGGATCTGGAGGGAACATTTGGCCAAATATCTAAGCAAAAGAAAGTGATCCGACCTAAAATGTGTCTAAAGCTAATACAAATGTACAATTTATGACTGTATTATAATATGCCTAGCTTAGTCAGCACTCCTTCTTCCTGATGGTAATGTTTTCAGAAAGACTTGAGGAGAGTGATATTAAGCATACTGTTTTATTGATGAGGTAGAATGTCATCTTTGTTTTAGGTAACCACATCCTACCTCCTGATTGTTCCTAGTGAGATGATGTCTTGCTAGATGTAAGTGGTAAGATAAAATGATTTTTAATAATGGAGACATTGTGGATTAATTCCTTTCACTGGAATAAGTTGAGAGAGGTGAATGACCCCACTGTCTTGGTATGATCTGGAATGGTAAGAAAATGTAAAACTAAATATAGAAAAAGAGAAAGTTAGTGAATATATTTGCATATGCAAATTAGCTTAATTGATACTGCTTGCCTCTACAGGGATTTTTCATTACAAACTGGAGTGCTACATTGTTCAGCTCATATTGAGTAATTTAGTAACTAATGAGACCAGTTTGCACTAATTTGCATATGATAAATGAGCTTAATTGCAGTAAATAACTTGGAGGCATAATTACTTAATTTTCCTGTGTTGCACGGCTTTTAAGTTCACGTATGAACAACTCAAGATAATTTTGCATATTTAAATTAGTTGCTTTTAAATTTTCTTGAACAAAAAAAAAAAAAAAAAGAACACACCTTATCAATTGAGCTGTAAAACAATCGAAAGTAAGGGTACAGTACTTTTATTTTCAAAGAACGAAGGAGCAAAAGCAGAAATTCCCTACCTCTGCTGATTACTTCCTCCACATCTTTACCTCAAGTAAATGTTTTTAATATTTTAAGTTAATCTCCAACTTCTCTTAGTGACTGGCCTGGGTTACTGGATTTGGATGAGTTAAAAATTTTGAAATGTGGGTTTATGAAAGAGAGATGAGCTACTTGTTACCTAATTTGGCAAACTCACAACAAGGTGGTGAATTGGGTCTCCCACCTGCAGGGTGCAGCTCACCTGCTCTGCTAGCCTCAAATGCTCCAACGAATAGAGATCTTGGTGTGATTCACCAAGCCTTCCCATTATCTGTTGGGGGTGGGAGGTATATTTTACCAAAATATCCATTCTCACAATTGAAAAACTGCAGCTCTTAAGTTGATAGCAAACCTCATTTCATTATTTACAGAGTACCCCAAAATGTTGCTTTATGGTTAGAAACAATTTATTATTCAAAGCTAACAGGCCAAAGGAAAGCTTTATTCGTGACTTTGAGAAGATGCGTAGTTATGAAAGTTGAAAACCTGTCACTTTAGAAAGTTTAGAAACAGTGATGACAGTAAGCTAGCTGTTCATTTTACAGTCTGGGCAGGGGGAACTCCCGGTACCTCTGCTGTGAAAGCTCCCATTCCTGAGTCAGAACAAGCCCAGGCCAAAAGTCAGAATAAGCAAGAAGAGGGCTGGAATAAGCACCATATTAGTGTATTTGAAGTGCAAAGTCTGAGACTTTTCTGTATGATTCTCAGAAGGCAAACAGTTAATGGGAAAATGAATGCATGAAACTTGCCCAACAAAGCCAGCACCCTCCTTGGCCCACATTCCCAGCTCGGTTATCAACTTCTTCCGGTCGTGGAAGAAGGTAGACACACTTGGTAAGTGTGGATTTCCACATCCAGCCAACCCGGACCCCCATCCCAGCTTGCTCCTCTGTAACCATGTAGATCTAAAGTGCACTCAAGCTCCCAGTGCAAAGTGGTAGTAGATATTTCCTGTGCAAGTTGATAAACATCCGTTAGTGTGTTTGTCTCTGTTGGGCAATCTAGAATAATGTCGATTTTTTAAAGATAGGCTTATCAAATATATTCTCAATGTAGAAATATGAGGATGTTATCAGTAAAATCCTTGTGGATGAAAGGATTTTTTTTCAGTGAATACAACAAAATTGTTTATATTTATAGTGTTGGTTTTAGGCAGTAAATCCCACTTTAGAGGAAGACATGGAAAATTTGATGGCACCAGTGCATTTTACCTCAAATGACAACCCTTCTCTTGATAGCCAAGCCAGCTGTCTATTTAGGGGTAGAAATAGACCTTACAAAGAGCTTCCAGAGGAAAACTGTTCCTTCGAATAAGTGTGACTTGTTGCTAGTCTCAGATTCTGTGATTTCAATTGCTTAGGAAAACAAGAACAACCCACCCATCAGAATTCCAGAAGAACTAGAAGGCAGATCCAGTCATCATTTCCTGCTGTAAATTATGTTAGCCTGACATTAAGTCCTCGTGTGATGTTCCCCATTCGATCTGCACAACATTCATCATCTCCCCTGTCAGAGAGTATCCATCTATGCCAACATGAGATGGAGAATCCTTCAGAGTATCTTGGGGTATATATACACATCATTTGGGCTTTATGTACCTTGCTGACTTTGATTTGCAGGATAAACATTTGCCATAATTTACTATGAAGTACTGTGAGAGGTGTGGGTAGACGATAGGGTTGGAGTTAAGTCGCTGTGGAGGGAAGTTAGATGAGATGCAATACACAGCAGAGCACACGGGGTTTAATCAGGACCCTGGTGGCTTGGTTATAGTAGAGGCTGGTCCTTAGAAATGAGGGAGCGTGTGGTCAGTCAGCCTGGGACCAGTCAGTAACCCCTTCCCATGGCCATAGTTCCACATAGTCCATTTCCTTCACACACACCTTTTAAAGTTTGGTGTCCAAGTCATCCAGGAGCAGCTGGTAGTTGCTGCTTCACTTTGACACATGTGTTCTCTTAGTACAGCCACATGGGGTAGAGATAGAAGGGAAGGAGAAAAGGCAAGACTGGCACTGGCTGGGATGGGCAGGTTTTGTCTGTGCCCTCTCTGAGGATGCTGTTGTCTGTAAGATATAGGAATACCAGTCACTCGTTCTGAGATACGGAGGGTGACAAGATTATTTGGAGATTAAAGTGAAATAAAAAGATAAATATACTGTCAATTAAAAAATGAGCAGATGTCTTAGAGAAGCATGATATGAGGCTATAACATAAATACAGATGGTTTTATTTGTTACTTATTATGCGTCTGTACTGACTTATATAGGTTCTGCCAATCTGTGCCATAGGATAGTGTTCTACTAGGATAGGCATCACAACTTGTTTCCATGATGTACATCCATCTTTCTTCTGTCTGTCTAGCACATGTCATAGTCGGCATGTGAAGGTCAAGGGCAGCTTGTGAGAGTTGATTCTCTCCTGTTATTAAATATACTCAAGCCATAAGACTTAGTGGCAAATAATTTTCCCCACCAAGTCATCACACTAGCCTCATATTCTCTCCTATAACATAAATAGATTTTGTTATTCTTTATAAATTTCTCACATTTGCATAGCATATCTGATTCTCCATGTTACATGGAGCTGTTCTGAAACTGAGTGACTCACTTCATTTTCATTAACCTGGAACACTACACATCCAATAACAATAGGTCACCTGCTTTCTCTCACACCTTCTCAACCTCGAAATACCTTTTAGACTCATTTACATTTGAGAAAGAATTGGGAGTTGGGGCAGAGGAACAGTTGTGGGTATTATGCCTCCAACTAAGTTGATAGACAAATACTTAGGAACATTCTGGAGCAATTTTATTCTGCAAAAGACACTTGGAAAAAGTGGCCCAAAGAATCCTGTCAGAATTATTTTAAGATATTAAAATCTGTAAATACAATAAGAACTAAATGGAACATATAATTGAACAATTACACTATAATTTCACATCTGTAGCTGACATTACTAGCATTTTAAAGATGGAAAGATTGCTATAGAAGAATCTTCCAAAAGAGTGTGTTCACGCATGCATTTATACATGAATATGTGTGTGTATTTATGTTCAAATGTTTTTCTTTCACCTGTATAAAGTGGGAAGAGGGGAATGCCAGAAATCTTTCAAAACATAGAAAAGAGAAGAAATTTTAAACCAAGTATTAGTTATCATTTGATATATTTGATATCTAGGTATATTTAATAATTAATATAATTATCAAAATAGAATTGTGGCTCTTGCCTCATTCAAGTAGTTGTGAGAAGAATTCTGATTTCAGAAACTGGCCTTACCAGTAGTACCTCATGTCTAATACATTTACAAATAGTCTTTCCACTTTTGATATGGGTTATATAGTACCCATTAGCAAGCACAGCAAATCAGAACCTTAGGCACCAACAGTAACAAGAGTACTGCAAGGATCATGCTGGAGAGCCCCTGGCATACACCAACTGCAAGGGTAAACTCTCAGCTAGCCCAGGGCTGGGCTTACCTAGCCTTCGACTGTTTATATTCTTTTCTTTTGGCTTCGTGTGAATATTACTTTACAGACACTTGCTAGCTCAGGATCTGATGATTTATGTGTGCCAGGTAAGGGACCCACAGGACGGTACAATTTTGCAGCAATGCAATAAATTCTGTCTAAGAAGTGCCACCTTGTTCCCTCTACCTGTGTTGAGAAAGCATCATATTTTGGATTTGGGATGTTTATTTAGTCTAAATATTATAGTTGTGCTTCATGAGCAGTTGCTTTAGATGACTGAAATGTGTGAGCAGCCATCAAATCCCTACCCAGTAGAACCCTGTTCTCCGGAGTCCCAGGAGGCCAGCCATCTGCAGCAGGGATTGAGTCCGAGGGGCTCTTGCCCTCATTGCTGAAGATAGAGCAAAATGCAAGTGATCCCTTAGGTCCTCAGAAAATGCCTTCTGAAATAACCTGCTCTCAAGTGTCACTCTAGAGTGATACAAGGACAGGACAATTTTGTAAAATTCATCTGTTGCAGAGATTAGACTAAGGGTAGAATTGACCCAAAGAAACAGAAAATTTCTTTTGTTAAAAAAAAAAAAATTGTAAGTGGGAAGTCTGTGAGTTCTACATAAATACAAAAGCAAATGATAACATCAGTGACCATTTTAATTGCATCTTTAATCCATAAGGATAGTTCAATGACATTTTAAATTATACTTTTAGAATTGTAGTCACATCGGAGATAAAACTCAGTAACTATTTAATGAAGCACAGTGGAATCAGCTGTGTCCTCTCTCGAGACCACATTTAGGTGAACTGAATGGAAAAGCCCACTCCATGATCTAGACAGTGTTTAATCTTCACGAGTCATTGTTTGCTCTCCCTGGGCAGTAAGTACCCACCCTGGCCCTTTTATCAGTACCTGTTATCTCTATAAAATGATTTCATTTCACTGGAGTCCCAGCTATACTGACTAATGTTTTTTATAACTGGGAATTGGATTTTCTTAAATCAAAGTATTATCACTACTGGTAGCTCACTAATCAGCTAATTAGCACTGGTAATTAATTGTCAATCATTTAGTTGGGCCTTACACTGAGATAACAATATAGTTATGTTATTTTGGTTGGGGATGTGGTACTGTGACATTAAGGTCCTACAGCTATTAGCAGCTGACACAGCTGGGATTTGAACTTGCGGGAGAAGGCAGGGTGGGGAAAGTATCAGGCATTAAATTATTTTACAGTAGAAGCTTTGCAAGTGACATACTTTAGGGTGTGGGTCGAATGGAAGCTGGAGGAAATCCACTTTTGTTTAATAAAGAAATATTTGCCCTGAGCAGAAGACAACATTTTAAAGCTTGTCATTTCATTCCTAAGAAAGTATTTGAGGAAAATGACATGGCTCAGCCCTGTTTGCTGACCATTTTGCTGTCTCCCGCTGAGACTTGCCATTTCCATAGCCAGTGGGCTGCACTGAATCAGACAGAAGCAATAGATCATTAACAGAAATGGATACTCGGGGCAGCCTGCAGAGAGGAAGCACAGGAAAAGTCATCTGGGGCCACATCAGCCAATCTGCGTCTAACAGAATATCACGCTACTCTGTTTGGGGGTTAGCCGATTTTCAGGGAAGCTTAGGGACATTTCAAAGTCACAAAATAATGCCCCCCCCCAAGACACAAAATTCATGACCTATGTAAAAACATAGGTGAGATGGACATCCATTTCTGTATGCCTTTCTTGTCTTGAAAACAACTGCTTAAAAATCCATTTAATCTTTAAAATGCTGGTCTTATTTTTCTCCTTACTCTTCCATTAACCTTAGATCTCTAAGACACAGTATCAATTCAGACCAAAATATTATATTATTCTTATTTCATTCAATATCTACATTTTTGGATTGGGTTTCCATGCTCCTTGGACTTGTATCTTAGTCCCATTATTTTTGGTATTCATGAATGCCCTCCCCTTCCCTGTCTCTCTTCTCTCTCTTTTGCTGTCTCCTTTTAAATGTGGACCACTTTAACGGAGGCAGGAAAGTACAAACTCTGTACTGACATTATATAAGCGCCCACAGACAGCTTACTATTTGAGGACAACCAAATGAAGCATTGCAGAGTATTTTATATGTTGTTCTTCCTCTCCGTTTTTAATAAATCAATATATCTTAAACTAAAGTTGAAGGACAGAGATAGAAATCATCAGTAAACTTTAGTCAAAGTACTTTTGTTTTACTAACACTCTGAAGGACTCCTTTCCTTAGTTTTCCATAGCTTTATTTATTTGCATGGCAGGAGGAAAAAGCCCAAATGGATCTATGCATGTCCTAGGCTTCTGTCTACATTGTAAACATTTGAAGACAGGCATCCTGCCTTGATCATATTTATGCCCCCCTTTTTAAAGATTTTGCTTATTTTATGTATGTGAATATACCATCGCTGTCCTCAGACACATTATAAGAGGGCATCGGATCCCTTAGAGATGGTTATGAGGCACCATGTGGTTACTGGAAATTGAACTCAGGACCTCTGGAAGAGCAGTCTGTGCTTCTAGCTGCTGAGCCGTGTCTCCAGCCCCATATTTGTGCCTTATTGTGTAGTGCTCTTAGTAGGCATTCATATTTGAAGCAATTGGTTTGAATTTGTCTAGACACTGGATAGAACTTCAGACAGATCAGTGATTCTGCCTTGAGGACTGGTATCAAGAAGTGAGAAGTGCTGAAGGATTTCAGGGTGTGTCTTTGTTAGATGAGGAAGATACTTGACAAGCTGGGATCCTGGAAGAGTTAATGGACTGTGCCCGAGTCACCGTGCATCCATGTGAGGGTGTCCTGCTCGGTCAGGAGGTCACTTTTAAAAAAGCCAGTCCCACCACAATGTCATTCCCCTTTAATTTTCTGATTACTTACATTGAGTCTGGTTCTAATTATGAATACATTTAATTGCTTTGTCACAGTTAGTGATTAACTGTGCCCAAGTCAAACCTCTTTGAAAGAGAGAATGGCTTCTTCTGAGAACTTCTCGTGAGCGTACTGATGGGAGATATTAAACAGAGGACTAGAGGGTTTGCAGCTTACAGAAGGGTGGTCAGCTCTTCTCATATCCAGTGACTTGAGCAGGGACACAGATCTGGGGCTAGCGGCCTGGCCGTGCATTTTCTAGCACATTATAATTTACTGCCTTATTTGCATTCATCATTCTGCCAGAAGAAACTGTTTGAAGTAAGCACCTTCCAGCTGTTCTCTAATGTATAAACATTTAAAAATATACTTTAAGACCAACATGATGTTCCTGAAGGGAAACATGGGTGGGATTGTCTCCCCTGTTTTTCACTTACATCTGCAAAGTAGCAGTGATTGGAACTGTCATGTTTTCCAAATGGCAAAGTTTAAAATGGCAGCTACGCATGGGCATGGTTTCTTCCTAAACTTCTGGCTTGTGTTCCTACTGTGCACAGCCTTTGGGGAGCACTGATTATGTTCCATTTGTAAATGCGTACGGCACACGGAAAGTAAAGGCCAGAAAATTTTATGTTTTAATTCCCTGTCTGGAAACCGGATGAGTAGTGAGATTTTATTTTTGAGATCCAATGGTTTTAATTTAAAACAAACAGGCGGTGTTATTTTAGCACTTCCTCACGGTTGCTTTTGAAGGAATGTCAGCGTGCTGTCCTTATTTTAAATCCCATCTCTGTTCTGTGTTCTCAGAAGTACCAGTTTTTATATCACGGTGACATTTTTCACCCAAGAATCTAATTGATAGAGTTCATATCAATCAAACAAAACTCATTTCCTCACTCTTGCCTCCCCTCAAGGCACAAGGCCCACACAGGGAATCCGGGTGAGAGATTTCTATCTGCTGGTGAGGAGTCAGCACGAGCTGGGACTAGGAGAGCCCTTGCTTTGGGAAAGCTGGCACAGAAGAGCAGGAGGCAGGAGGACACGTCATTGTTAATTTATTGTCGAGTTAGCCTTCCTCCCTGGAGGAAGGCTTTGGCATTTCTAATCTTTGATGATTCACACTTGCCAAGTGTCTTTCCCCCTCCTCATTTTGTTTCTCCCAAATGGAAGAAAAAATTCATCCAGGGACTCATTTGAGGAGGAGAAAGTGAAGAAAGATGATGTGTGGGGGATGACCTTCCCTTGCCTTTTGGGGGTCTAAGTGCTTGTGACAGACACTATTTCAAAACTGTAGCAAAAACGTCCAGAACCAGAGAAACAACATAACCAACCACCTGCCCTGATTTTTTCCATTGTTGACTTGAAACATTTAAAAATGGGATTTCCCATAACATTTTCAGACAGCCTACTCCATGTTACTGTGTAGTGGATTTCAAAGTATGCCCCAGTAATTAAGAGTGGAAGAAGCAAGATCTCCACTTCCTGCTGGGTCTCCGTACGGGCACCTGGAAAACCAGGTAGGTTCTAAGAGTGCTCTGGTGCAGGGTGATTATCAGGTTTACTGTTTTCAGACACACTGAGTCTAGGCAGCGCCAGTGAGCCCATCAGGGTGGCAGCAGACACCCAGCAGAGAAGCAATCAGGTTGAGCAGAACATTCAGCTGTGGGGCCAGGAAAGAAAAGCTGACATCCAGATGCTAGCGCTTTGGAGATCCTCTCCAGAGCTGTACATATGGGCACTACATCTGCTCGGGTTATGCCACCAGTCAACGTTCAGATCCACACGGTTACCATGGCATGAACAGACACCAGCATGGCGATATGTCTGGGGTCTTCTCTTGCTAAGACAGCTGTCAAAAGCAGGGATGTTAGCTTCATGAAAGCTAATTTTCAGAGGTGCAATCCGGGCACTTTGAGTGATAGGTTTTTGAGGAACCACAACGACTTCTTTTTAAATGCTCACTTTGGGGCGGGGGGTGTTTTGTGAAGACTTTGAGTGTGTGCATCTATGTGCACATTATAATTGGGATGCTTTTTGACCAGTTGGACAGTGTTCCCGGAATTTTAGGATCAGATGATGGTGGTTAGCGGTTCACAACTGCACTCACTGTGGGACGTTGTCGCGGCGCTGTGCTGGCATCGAATATTGTCTGCCAGATTTGTCACGATGCCTCTCCTCTCACGGATCTGAAGAGGGAAGTGATTCAAGCGCATAAGCTAGTATTTGCCTGTGTGACAGTAGTTTCCTTATCTCTTCATAATGGCTCCAGGAGAAAGCCGAGTGATCCCTCATGAAGGATGTGTGTTTGTTGTTTCCTTCCTCCCTAGAGCCCTTAAAAGGAGACAAGAGTAAGCCCCTATGTTCCTGCTATCGCACATTCATATCTGAACACCCATGGCCAATGGGGGAAAGTATGTATTGGCGTCCAGTTTGTGTACTCTTTCAATTTCAACCACTTGTTTCAACACCTCTATCTTTATTAAAATCACCAATTCCTGTTAGACGCCAGGCTAGGTGCAGGAGGAAAGAATGACTTGTTATATTTGTTTTGATCTGTGCTTGGGAACCATTTGCCAACCGTTTGGGAGACTTTTGTTTGAATGCTATTTGTTCTATTTTAGTATTGCATTAAGTTTCACTTTAAGTTACAAAACTGTCTCTTAAGGGCCCATGAGATGTGTTAGCAGGTAAGGTTACTTGCCACTTGAGTCTAATGACTCAAGTGTGATTCACAAGACCCGTATAAAAGTAGAGAATCAACTCCCACAGGTTACCTCTGACCTCTACTTCTGTGCCATGACAAATGTGTGCCCATACTTGTTTATGCTCATCATAGACATACATGGAGAGAATAATCAATGCAGTTATTAAGCTTTAATGTTGTTAATTGAGGCATACACGGTTTAAAGATACTTTCTATCGGTAGTTGTCGTTCATGAGATTGGAGTGGGCATCCTTACATATATGTTGTCTTATAACTACATATTACAATTTCTCTTGTGCACCTAGATAATCTGGCAGATGAAATGTGCTCAGCATCACTTAGCTTTTAAGGTCACTCTAAATGTGTTTTGACAGTATTGGGTATAAGCAAGACCATAGTATCCTTATTGATCTCATGTTGGATGTCAGAACTGATAGAATTTGACACCTTAATCTTAATGTTGAGACATTAACAGGATAAACAAGGGACTCAGGCTTTAGATCCCTTTGCTCTAATCCAGAACAAGAAGAGGCTTCATGTTGTCTTTGGTATAATCCAGAATTTGACACATATTTATTAAACCTTTTGACTAAGAGTGTGCACTATTCAACATCAGAGCAATGATGGCAAATGGAAGGTACTTAGGAGTAAAAGATCCAAAATATTGACCCAGGCCCTGAGAAGAATACTGGTTAGGCTTTTATAAGGATAATTTGGGCACTTGATATTGTTTATTTGAACTAACACTGGGATTTAGGTTTGGTTTGGTTTTGTTTTGCTTTGCTTTGCTTTTTAATGGTTCTGTCCCATCCACAACTTCCAATTTCCTTATACTGGTAAGATTTAGAAGCCTTCAGCTTGCCTGACTTCCTTTAAGTCTGACTTCCAGATGCAATTTAACAGCCTGTGGGATTGTTGTACCTGACTCAAAGTCCTATTGAGAGAAGAAGAGTAAGATAGGGTAGCTGTGGAAGAGTGAAAATTGCCAGGGTCAGTTTTTACCCCCTTTCTAGTTCTCAGGGTGAACAACCAAAGTGGTGTCATAGCCCCATGCCAAGGTCCGCAGGTAAAGTGATGGTTTATCTATCACTTCCTGAATTGAACACTAGCCTATTGAATATGTATGTATACGATTGTTTACCTATTCTGGCACACTAAACACTTAGATATTAAAATGTAAACAACTAATTACTGTTCTTGTCATTAGAAATATGGGGAGTGGGGTCAGGCAAAGAAGGAACATACAGAAAGAAGCAATAGTGACCAAATTTTTCAGCAGCAGATTATGGCTGTATAGACTCAAAAACTGAAGAAAGCCAATGAGAAGGCTAGAAAAGTACCTTGCAAGGGTCTCTGTGGATGAGGATATTTTTTCACAAGTAGAGAAGGTTGGACAAAGATACTCCAGGCAGGGAGGGTGGCATGTCCTGACACTCAGGAGTTTACAAAGATGCAGGAAGTTGTCGTACATGACCACAGCACAGGGGCTACAGAAAATTTGTCATTCCCAGTACATTCATTTAGAATCAGACAACATTTATTGCATGAATTCAACTCAAAGGATATGAGCAACACACACACACACACACACACACACACACACACACACACTGAGGAAACCATCTTTACACAGAGTCAGACACGGGCATTCCCATTGCATTTCAGCAGAAGAAGTGGAAGCGAGGTAAAGGAGTCTAGAAGGGCTCATCTATCTGGTTCAAACTTGCCCCAGGTGTAGACCTCACTTCCGAAGAACCAGAAAGGCACCTGTGAATAATGTTGAGGTTTCAGTTTGGATTGGAGTGTGGGGAAGGGAAAGAGGGGAGGAGTCAGGCAGCAGTTTGACTGTCTGTGAAGAGAGACCAAAGCTGGCACATGGGGGAGAGAAAATGAGCCTCCAACACACAGGAGTTGAAAACTGTTTTAGAAGAAAATTCTGTTATTCATCTCTGTAGATTGGGAAATTAAGTCTTCGGAGAAATAAAGGTCTCATTTACATATGTAAAAGATAGCAAGTTAGAACTGAGGTAAAGACCTGCACAGTACTGGAGCTGAGAACGGAGCCTCGGGCCTATTGCATCGATAAGATGTGGAAGTTAGAGGATATAAACCATATATACCCCTTTTCACTATGCCTGGGTAAACACCGGACTTCGAATGCCTCTCTAGTTGGGGTCATCACTGCCACTTGTCCTGGGCCTCACCTGACACTACAGACTATAACATCTTAAGTCTCCCACAACTAATGACAAAAGGCGTTGCTGCTAAAGGTACTATGGGTATTCTAAAAAGGATAGACATGTTTTGTTTTAGACACCTAAGAAGCTAAGTCATGACAGCCCATTAAAGGCAGCGAGCAGTCATCATTAAATCATTTATGATGTGCAGGTGTTGGTCATTTGGAATAGTTAGGGCAAACATCTTCTATCACCACTACCTTGTTTAAGGAATTCTGCACATATATTTCCTCTAAGGTGTTTTTAGTAGTTGACAGTGTCATTTATCTTAGGATCCCTTTAAAGTTAGCTTCACTGTGGGGAAACCAGAAATTGCCACGGGGATACAACCGGGATAATGCAAGCTGGCCTTCTGAAACATACGAGACATTTGTGTCATTAGAAATAAAGAACATGGGGACCCCGATGAAGGAGCTAGAGAAAGGACTGAGAAGCTGTAAGGGTTTATAACCTCATGGGAAGAACAACATTATCAACTAACCAAACCCACCACAGTTCCCAGAGACAAAAACACCAACCAATGAGTTTACATGGCTCTAATTGCATATGCAGCAGAGGATACCATTGTCTGGCATCAGTGGGAGAAGAGGTCTTTGGTCCAGCGAAGGCTAGTTCTCCCAGTGTAGGGGAACGCCAAGGTGTTGAGATGGGAGAGAGTGGTTGGGAGATGGAGACAATGGGAGGGGATGGGGCAGGGTATTAGGGAAAGGGGGATAACATCTGAAATGTAAATACAGAGACTATCCAGTAAGGAAAAGAAAAAAAAAGAAGTAAAGACATCACCTTAAATTCCATGCCAAATCTCAACTGAAGGATGAAATAGCTGGGCTCGACCCTCTGTGTCAGCAGAGTCTTATACGAAATGGAGCTCCAGAAGTTCATGCCCCCTAAAGGGCTTGGGTGAATATCGAAGGGGCTGTTACTTGGGGTTGAGCTCATCATTTTAATCTTATGGTATGAATCTTAGGAGAACATGAAAAAGAATACAAAATTTGTCTTGATTATTCATTCTTCCCACCCCAAAACCCCATACCTCATAATCTGGTTTTCATTTAATTTTGTAGCCAAAATATGATGGGATGTCTCCCAAAGACTTTAACTATCTTCCAAGTTGTTTTGTAAATGAAACACAAATAATTTTGAGTTAATAAGACCTTTTGTTTCCTTTCCTCGTGTATGTTCCTCCTAAGTTCTGGTAAAATTCCATTATGTTTTGACTTTAACATAAATATTACCTTGAATATCCATTTTGAAGCAGCCACGTTCTGATGTGACATATTGTACTGTTTGAAGGGTGTCATATGGTCATCTGTCAGCTAAATGCTGTTCCACAAAAAAGAATTTCATTCTTCACATGTCATCTAGAATGCTTCATGTTTAAAAAAGAAAAAAAGAAAAAGAAAAGAAAAGAAACAGAAGAGTTTTCACCGGATCTGAATATGGAGAAATTAGATGCAGTCAGGTTTGAACTAAGGTAACAGGTGAGCATTGGTTCTTAATATAGCCACTGTGTAATGCCAGTGAGGCTTGCTATATTTCTGGATATTTTCAGTTTGATATGGTCGTGTTTTGTAGCAGAAAAGGTAATGTTTCCTCTCAGGACCTTTGTGCTAAAATCCCCTTGTCTTTTGTTAATGTGGTCAAGAGAACAGAGTCCTTTTAGTAATGAGGTAGAATGAGGCTTGTTCCCTATTTCTGTCTATAGTAGAGACTGACTTAATGTACCAGGTAAGAGTGATAAAGCAAAGAATAATTCAGAAGTCAATATTTCTATCAGATGCATTTTTGTCAGCAGGAATTAACACACTGGCCCTTATCCAAAGACACCTCACCCCCCTATTACATTATAGACCTGGTCTTGGCTGTGGCTGCTCTGTAGATCCAGATGAGGGTATAGCCAATTTGTAGGTGCAATGCGCCAGGCATGTGAACATGGAACATAGATGGTCTCCATATCACCATATCTTCCTTTTTAATCCTTACTTGGAACATACCCACAGATTTTTAAATGCTACTCTCTGGTGGGTTTGACTAGGTGGGTATATAGTTTATATGTTTCATTGCATTTTTGGAATATAAACCTCACACTACATCTAAAAAGGAAGGGTGACCATGTTTATATTTAGTCTCTGCATTTGATTCAAAAACTTTCTGGAAATAGAAGTAGTGTGTTCCCTTTTGCAAATCAACTACATCTTTAGTTTCATTCTCTTAAAAACATCAGGCCACTCCACATTGCCTTTTATGTTCTTTTATAAAAGAGCACCTTGGATGTTTGTGGGTTTCATCCTTCCACAGTCCTGGCCATTTCTTCCTCGTATGTCCTTTGACTACTTAATGCATCAAGCTAACAGTAAGGGCAGTTCCCAGAAGAGAGGCCTGAAGACAGTGCACTTCCAAAGCAAAGAATCAAAGTGTAAGAGACTAGAGTAGGTGTTTGAGCAAAGGAAAAGCTGAAGTGTATGTTTCTTGGCCCATTTCTTAATTCACAACTAACATTATTAATAGTGTTTCTTTCAGATTTAGTCTGCCTCAAAGACTGATGGAAGAAGGGGGAGGAGAAAGTGATATATTTTTTTAAGGTTAAAAAGACATTGTGTTGAAGTTTTTATGGTCAGAAATAGGAAAAGCACAAAGTAAGGCTGGTGGTAATGAGCTAGGAGTTAATCCTGTGAGCTGTCATCTTACTCTTCTTGGCTCTTTTGGAATTTCAAAGAAATGTGCACTCTTGGGTATATTGATGGCACCAGAAGGTCTTGGATCAAATCCCCAGGTAGACTTTATTCTAAGTATGTAGTATGTCGTGGTATAGAAGTGACATGCTGCATTTCAAGTAAGAGAATACTTGTATTGATAAAGATGACCCCTGCATTGTGTAAAAACATTTCCTAAAAAAAATCAACTACAAGAAGGTGTCCATAGCTGGATTTACAGATTATGTTTGAAATTTCAGTCTAAAGAAATCCATGTAAAACACCTAAAACTTATTCTAACAGGCATCTGATTACTGTAAAGATTATCTTGACTAATAAAGGCATTATTATAAAGACATATTTTACTTTGTTCTGTAAGAAGACAAAAATCTTCTTACCAAATATCTCATTTTTCAGTTTGTAAAATATACAGTAAGAAGATTATGCTATATACTTATTAAACAAATGCAAACCAGTAGGAAAAGGGAAGAATTAATATGTATTGAGCATTTGTAAGCTGTTATATAGCTAGCTTCTTTATATTCACAACCTCCCAATAAATTATCTATTAGCATTCCCATTTTATAGATAAGAGAAAAAAGGTCAAGGTCACTCAGCTTTCAAATAACAAAGATAGTATCTGCTTCTAGGTCTGTCTGATGACAGTGACTGCACCTTTAAAACTTAACACATACATTTTTAATATAATTAAAATAATGCAATAATAATATTAGGAAACCCAAAGCACTGCAGTGCTGAGTTGAACTAGATGCTTGTCTGTATAAAGCCTGTGTGAATAGTGTCCTTGTAGGTGGGCAGTGGAAAGAGGGCTCAGCATCTGTGAATCTGAACTATTAGAACTGACAACCTGAGTTTCATCTCTGGAACTCACAGAGAAAGGAGTTAAAAGGCTCCTGCAAGCTGTCTTCTGACCTTCACAATTATGTCATAGTATACATATGCTACACAACACACACACACACACACACACACACACACACACACACCTACAATTTTCTTAGTTAAAAAAGATACTTTTAAAAACCTCATAAAACATTCCTTTTGACCATTTCCTTGTTTCCAAAGGAAGCCTGGGGAGTCCCAGAAGCTACCAGATAAAGCTGTGGTGTGGTATTGGCTGGGTGTTTGCTATTATGTATCTACCAAGATAAATACATTTTTATGGTCAAGAAAATCCTATTTTCGGCTCATTTCAAGTCCTGTGCCAATTGAATTTTGACTTCTTCTTGGCTCATGCTTTTCCTTCCTTTCCCACCTCCTGCCTTCCCAAGTCCAAAAACGTGAACTTGAACCCAGAGGTTCACAGTTCTATGACCATTGTCTGGTGCTCAGTTTGTTGAATTGCTGTAGGAAATACTCTCTCAATCAACTCTCTTAAACCATCTTTTTTGATGCCATTGAGAAATTTTCCTTTCTCTAAACATTTTCCTCATTAGTCAAAGTAAATATACCTACCTGCTAAGTCCTTTTGTACGATATGACATGAAAACATATTGTATATACAGGGAGGGGGGGTGAGGAATAGGAAAGTAAATGACTAACTAGCTCATCATTTATAATGCGTGCCCATGTGAAAATGTTTTATCTAATCTGAGGCATTTGTTAATAACTTCCTTGGCCCATCAAAGTGATATTTGTTGAGGTTAACTTTATGCTGATGGCTTAAAAATGAAGTGGGGTTACTGTGGTAACCAGGTAAACAGGACACAGAGTAGAGGGTATGCAGCCCAAACAGATGCCACTAATTTGCATCCTATGGATGACATGCATTATCCAGAGAAGAGTCACTCCCCAGACCTCTGCAGCCCAGCCTCCACGAGTGTTCCTTGCTACATTTGCTCCACCTCCAAGGTCAGCTGCTTCTTCTGCTTTAGCTACCTGCTACCAGTTACCTGTATCTTAGATCTATCCTCTTGCTCCTTCCAAAGAAGGGAGGGGAGAGGGAAAACTTTATTTACTCATGTAACAAAATGAAATAGAGTTAATTTTCAGGGCTTCGGCGTGTTATAAATGGCAAAAGAAGGGCCCCTTGCCTGTGTGGTAATGCTGTCAGGGCCCCCGCGGCTCTTGGCTCAGTTCATGATGTATTATACTGCTAGCGTTTTACTGCTCTCTGGGGAGCGCTGGTCCCACCATAAGGTCAAGAGTTAAATACTTGTATTTTAGCTGTGTCCCGCTATCAATACTGCCTCTATGGAAACCTCACTTGACGTCATCTCTGAATCTTTGCGACTGTAGTCCAGCTTTCGTAACAGTCAATAAGAACGTTAGATTGTTGTCCATATTATGACTTGCTACTTCCTGCCAGCAATCTACCAATTCATTAGCAGAGAGTTTTGGAACTCTGGCTTGATTATTTATGCAGTCAATAGCGAGGCTTGTCTGCATTCATAATTGTTTGATTTTATGGCCTCTTCTTTAAACAAACATTGTCTATGGTAATGTGATGCCCTGATGGATGGGAAAGGTTTTGTCTGTGAATATCATTTAGATAATTAAAAATGACAGATGAAATCGCCCGCTGTCTTGACCTGTACTTTGTTCCCTCAGTGATGCTGAAGAGATGCTGATTGCTGTCAATCAAAACCCATTGGAGGTTTGTAAATTCTGGCTGCTGTGAACTATGACCCCCACTGTTGATCTGAAATAGATAATAACCTTGAAATTCTATTAGAATTTAAAAGCAGTTTTACTAAAGGGGCACACTATATATTTCTTTTCCTCTAGAACATTCTTTACAATATTGAAAATTAAAGTAAAACACAGTGTTTAGCAAAGCTTAATGTAGCAAATCAGAGAAAAATCTTATTATTATATTATCCAGGTTTCTGATTAGGACTTGTATCCCTCTGACTTGATATATTTAGCAAAACTTAAGCTTTCTGTTTGTTAGCTTATGCTTAAATTTTTTTGCTATTTTTTTTACCATTTCTATTGTTAAAATATGTTCATGCCTTTCATGTATCATATTTATCCTATGCATTTTCAAAATATTTCTATCCCCCTACCAAATCCCTAAAACCAATATCTAGAATGTTGAATTTACCAGAAATCAAAAGGCCATTGTTTATGTCCGAAGTTCTCAGCAAACATCATCAAAATCTTAGGTCAAGAGATCAGACTGATAAATGCATTTGCCTTGCAAATCATTTTTCATCATTACCCAGATGTTTAAAATATATTCAGAAGCCCTGCTGCTGCTTGAAATATACATGCACATACGTGGTTATGGAGCTGAGAAGGCAGCGGGTGCATTTTTCAAAACCACAGTCCTTAAACTCCCCAGCCCCCCCCCCAAAAAAAATCCCGAGCAAATTCTACAGGCTAGAAAATTATAACAATTAGGTGTTGACAATTTTCAGTACACTGGTTGTAGCAGAAGTCTGTAACAGCAGGGGCTATGCAGAAAGAATTGTAAATAGCAAAGATCTCTTGAAAGGTAATTGAAGTAGCATTGGTTTTTCTACTAGAGAAACTTCTGCAGAGAGTTTAATGAATTTTTGAAGAGTCATGTGAAGAGTTATTAGCATTGTTTTGCATTTTGTAATCAGCAGATACTTTAAGATAATATTAGTTCTGTCAGTGTCTCAGTCACAATGGAAAATAAACATTGTCATTTGTATTTGGCAGTTGATGGAGGTATCTGGAGCCTAGCTCTCACTGTATTGGGGAAGGTGTTTATCCAGAGTGAGGCATCCACGAGAGAAAGTATTGCTCTTTCATAGATAATAATTTTTCTCATTTTTATTTTGTTTTAAAGCTTGGCAAAGAGTTGTAAGATTTAGTGCTTCAGAGAAATCTGTTGCTATTTGATATGAATAAATTAAAATAATAAATATAAAATGTAGAATGTGAATAGGTAGAAATATATTTATGTGCCTGTAACAACAGAGGCAGACATTCAGTGACAGGAGGTAACTGCTCTCTGTTCTCTGAGCTTGTGTTCAAATAGAAACATGGATACAGTCCTATATAAAAATGTTATTTTCTGTCCTTAAAAGCATACTTCAGCTACACTTTCTCGGCAACACTTTCCTTGCTCTCAAGTTCCCTGGGCTGACTGATCTGATATTTTGGCGTTGTATATTGGCTTACTAGTACTTTCATAAATTTGTTCACTGGGTCTTTCAATTTTGTATTCATTAATTCATAATCTTAGAGACCATTTTAGATGACAGAAATGTATACAGTATATCTACTCTTGTGTTTTCAGCCCATTTCCCAGCTAAATTATAAGCAGAGCTTCTTCAAGGACAGCTGCTTTCTCATATAAGGGGTTCTCCCTAGCTCTGGCTGCTTGTCTGTGACTCCCTGTGTGGTTTGACCCCAACCCGAGTCCTATACCCCAGCCCCCATTCTTGGGCACCATCTAGTTGACTATGCCTTGGGCTTTTTCACTCTGGTGTTTCAGGAGTGAGTCAGAACTGGATAGCAAAGGCCTTGTGAACATTGCTGAGAGGAATAGCTGGCAGGCCGTTTCTACTCTGGGTTAGATACCTTGCTGCTTATCTGTAATGAAGGATGAGTCTTAGCTCACTGGAGTCACAGATTGTAACACTACTGCTGAATAAACTGCAAATTCCTTCACTCTTCTGTTGGTGAGGCCCTCACCCCACCCCTCCTCCACACACGTACCTCACACCTTAGATGTGACCATTTGACTTTACAGTGAGCAGACTGTCTCTGCTGCCTTTCACTCTAAGCAAGACTGGGTGTGTGTGTGTGGGGGGGGGTAGATGATCTCAGTCCAAGGAAACCATCTTATTTTGACCTTTTGAACTGTAAAATTCTCTATTGGCTCCTAGATTCATCAAATCCTATATTAGACAACAACTGTCAATGTCAGGATTTAACTTTTCTCTGCTAATATTCAAGCCAATTACTGAAGATTATCACTTACCTACTGAAGAATTCTGTTTCTGAGCAGTCTGCTTTCCTCCTTTCCTGTGCTTCACAAACTAGGCATATCTTCTGAACACCAAATTTCTTGTTAGGGAAGTCTTGTAACATTTTATCCGATTTCTTCTGGGACTTATTGTGCTTATGGCACAGATGAAAGATTTCAATTGAGTATATTACCATAAATTCAGTATAGACTGAACATATATGTATATTAACATAGCCATGAAGTGTTCTGAGGCTGATATGCCATGTGCAACTGTTTTATTTATGAGAATGTTATGACAAACCATTACATCCTGCTATTATTTATTCCATGGGTGACCTTATTTATATGCTTAAAATTTTTTCTTGTTTACATGATGTGGATGCAAACATTCAATGACAATGGTTGAAATTAAAACAGATTTTCACATTACGGCTGAAGTCAAATCCACAGGAAATGATGAGGTGGACATTGAACTAAGAACGCTTCCTCCTCTTGCCTTTTCAAGTAATAATAATGATGATATCTAAGAGGCATATTTAGCCAAACGCATGGAGTTACAGATTCTAAACCCAGAATCTATGGATTTCTTTATAAAGATGGTCTTGGAATTGCAGCTGTGTGGGAAGCCTGGGTCTCTATGTTCAGTATCTACTCAGGCCCAGAGTACTCCATACCTTCAGCAGGACAGTTCCATGCTTACTGTGTGCGAGAGGTTGCTTTCCTTTGTTTGTCTTGTTTTTATTGGTTTTTTATTATCATAAAGAAGCTGAAATTTAGAGGATTTATGTTCTTTTTCCCCAAGTCTCAAAAATTAAAGGCTACCAAGCTGGAATTTTGGCTTTAATTTTCTAAATAAAATTTGACCAAACACAGGATTCTTTATGTGATCTCCTGTTCCTTCTAGGTCGCTTTGCTCTGACTGTGTCTTATTTTAACTAGTCATGTACGTTAGATCAATAATAATAAAATCTGCTGATCATGGCAATCCCATATGGAATTTTTGTTCCTATCTTATCTATTTCAGTTGTCTTCCACCTTCTGCTTTCCACGTGTAGAACACAAGGGTTGTCATGTGCATTTGGGCATGAAAAAAAAAAATGGAAGTAACTCATCCAAACTTAGGAAGTACTGGGGTCAGCATTCAAATCCTGCAGAGCCTCCATTCAGAGCCCGGGCTCTTGACCAGGGCACTTGGAAGCAGCCACACACTGAGAGCACTCATAGATCAGAGGAGAAACTGGATCTTTGCTGCCATCTCTGACCACCCACTTCTACAAAGACATACAGATAAAGGCTGGATGCTTATTTCACTGAATTTAATCTATCTGGTAATTTTTGTTTGGCTTCATCTTACTAATTTTTGCCAAATAGATTCGTATGGAGCCTCCAATTTTCTTTTGGCACACCAGTCCCCACCCCCAACACTCCCAATTTTGTGGAAATGTTCTCTGGTTGGGAAAGGAAGATTGAGAAAAATCAGCCTACAGTGGCAGCCGTGCCTCTGAGAGCAGTTGTTTTGAAGGTGGCAGTTCACTGTTCAGAGGGAAGTCTAATTTCCAGAAGATTAATAATCATAAAATAAGTTAAATGAAGCAATCATCATGCCATTCTGTGCAGAGCCTCAGTCAAAAATCACACTGTCCACTCCTGTTCTGCTGTTGGGGAGCTAATTACTCCAGCTTTGGTCCTGGGAAGTAAATGAATTTCGGGTCCTCTGCATGTTTAATTATCCAGTGGAACTTCTGTCCTTTCCTTAAAACAAAAGGTATAGCTAGCACCCTCCCCGCCAGTGGCATGTTCTGAGAGCTGATCACTTCCCCAAATCTTCATACTGGTTTCGCTTGCCCCTAGTAGTGTGCCTTACGGTTGCACGGCTTTCTGAGGATGCTCTTGTGAGGTGGATGAACAAAGCCGATGAGGATGGCTAGTGTGCCGATGCCTTCAGTTTAGCACCAGTGTTCTGCCTGTCTCTGGGTGTCCTCTAGCCTTTAACAAGTACAGATGTTTTTAAGCTGTGTGTTGCAGGTCTACACTGTAAGCCTGTTAGGCACTGAAAGCATGCTCTGCATGCATAGGACACATCTGTTCTCTGAGACAGAATAGATCATTTTACTTCTCTGGTAAAGTGTTCACTCTTTCTCTTCAAGAGTTGGAATGCCTTTAAGTTGCCGAGATTTATTTAAAACACATAAATTCTACATTTGAGCACAAAGTGCTTTTTTTTTAATCCAAAGGGGCTCCTGAGGTTATATTTTACAACAATATGAAAATTAATTGTGACAATAAAGGCCATGATTACAAGTCTTCCTTGCTGTCCCACTGTGACAATTAGCTCCCAATTGCTAGGCCATTTATTTACCAGCACATTAAGTGTCAGCACTGTCTTGACTTGTACTGGGAATGGACTGTTATTGAGACTGGTTGGGAACCCAAAGGACACGCCATCGCTCTCTTTATTGGTTGAGATAATGATTCACTTGACAGCCCTGCTGGTTCACCTATGAGAGACTTGAGGCTCGCTGTTCTGAAAGATGTCTAACAGGTGATTGTCCTCCAACCTGTGTCCCATGCCCTTGGTTTTTCAGTGTAATGAACTTTGAAAATAAGTTTATTGTTCAGGGAGAGTGTAGCATTGCCAGCAGCCTGATCAAAGTGGCCTTTCTCTCTCTCTCTTTTTTTCCTGGGAATCCTGGAGTACTTGCCTGTTGCAAAAGAACAAGGTGAGGCAGACGTCCTGAAAGGATGCAGGCTGTTTTCTAAAAGGCAACAAGGAGAATGAGGAAAAGCCTCCATTAAACTTTCAAAGACACATGTTTCAAACAGACTTGCTCAGCGCTTACCGCCTCTGAGAGTGCGGGAGCTCTGGAGAATCCTCTTCCCGGCTCCTCAGAGTCACGAGGAAGCAGTCAGGAGCAAGGAGCCATCAGCTTACTGTTTCTTCTATCAGGTCTTGTCTGGACCCTTGATCACTGTGCTCAAGGGGCTCTTGTTATTTATCCCACAGTGATGAGTTATTTCTTTTTCTCGGAATGTGATTGTGTTTATTGCTGTTGACTCTTAGCTCACTGTCTTTATGTTTATCCAAATTCATATTCAAAGTCAGCGTCCAGTGTTCCGATGTCCCACGTCTAACCCCAGGGTCGACCATCGGTTGCCTGGGTGATGCTGAGTAGATTGTTTCCTCAACATAAAACTAGAAACGGATTGATTCTTACAGCATCAGAAGGGAAAACGCAAAGGACACAAACCCGGGACACTGTATATTCTACACAATGTTTAAATAGTTCCCCCTACATCATAGCTTTTGTTAAAGAAAAACTTGGGAATGTGAACAGAAACATTTAACATTTCTGACAAATCTCTAGCTTAGAATGTCATCCATCTCTTATAATTATGACATGTTTCCTTATGGTTTTAAAAACAGTGTTTAGGAATATCCTATTAAGGAAAATAAGCGGACATAAAACACTAAATACCACATGCTCTCACTTACGTGTTGAAGCTAAACTTATTTTATACGAGAGGGTAGCTGCCTAAGGCTTAGAAAGATAGGCTGGGGCTGGAGAGAGGCTGCCGCATGGCAAAGAGGACAGCTGAAAACCGTATGCTTCCACATTCCTAGTAAGGAAGATTTGGAAGGTTCTCAACACAAAGAAGTGAGCAGTGTTTTAAATAATAAAAGCCGTTCACCACGATCTGACCATTGCATGTTGTATATGTGGATTAAAATACCACACTGTGCCTTATAAACATGTGTGCTTATTATGACGCAATGGAAATTTAACGTAAAACATAATCCATTGTGAATACATGCTGGTAAAAATTCATCATACAAACTTGTACATTAAAAGAAACCAGAAAAATACCCAAATCTAAGCATTTTTTAAAGACCTCCAGAAGCACCATTAAAATTCTTAGCAAAGGAAATAGCTCAAAGGAAAGATTAGCAAGAGTTTACCTGCGAGTGTGGAAATCCCGCTCACACCTAAGTGCCATGTCACGCTGTGACAAGTTAAGGGCATGGTGAACTAGTAAAAGTCAGTCTATCACACTCAGTGCCTATTGGAAATTTACATTCTCGGCATTAAATGAAGGCTGAGACCAGGGCTTGGGTATAGAAAATTAGAGGTATAGTCTCTCTGTGAAATTGTTCTGCCAGATAAATTAATGGATCTAATTAACAAAAATACAAATGGCTCCAGGAGGAACATAGACGAGAATGTAGATAAACAGCGTAGCCAGAAGGGCTCATACTTTACCCAGAGGCTGAAGCCTTTTATCTGCCCTGGACAAGGCACATCCTGCGATTCCCATCTGCTTGGGAGCATTTCAGTTAAAAGTGAACTCGTGGTGTAGGTGGTAGTGATGGCGGTGATGGTGGTGGTGTATGCTTGTGCGTGTGAGCGTACATGTGAAACAACATAACTGGGTGCATGAAGTACTTCTACATATCTAGGATATCTGTCGGATCAAAGCCGACCTGAGATCGAAGCCTGTTTTTGACCTTTTCTCTTGTGGTATTCTTTTGTTCACTTAAACAGGTGAACATGATATACATGAGATACTTTGGGGTGCAGTTATCACAGGGCTTTTCTGGTTTTCTTGGGTGTTAGTAGGCTGAGGCCATTTTCAAAGTGTTAGAAAATTACCTTTCAGAAATCCTTTTTTCTTTCAGAGCCTTATGAAAAGCAGGTCTCTTACAACGCAGGTACCTCTGCCGCAGTGGCTCATTTAATTGAAGATGCTGACAAGTCTGAAAATTGATCTCATCTTCAAACACTGATACTCAAAGACCACCAGTCACGGACCAGGAGACAAAATTTACCTTTTTTGTCCAGAGTATATTGAAATATGAATAGAATCACAGTCTGTCCCCAGATTTCAGAAACTCCGAATAGCATTCCCAGGAAGCCGTATGTGGCTACCATTTTCTTGTAAAATCCGCACCTTGTTCCTTTCTTTCTGAGAGTGCATAGGAAGCTTTGCAGTGATCCAAGTGTCAGCGTGCCTCCATTGTTGGCTGAGTGCCCCAGCTCTGCGATGTGCTGATGAGGTTCTTTCCTTTCTGCAGAGGGAATATAGTCACAGAAACCCGTGAAAGGAAGGGAGGTTTCAGAGCCACGAGATGGTGGTGGGCTGTAAGCATCAGGTATACTCAATGTGTCTATGTAGTAGCTTACCATGACGTGGCTCAGTACAGTAGCAGTACTCACAGGGGTCGAGTCAGTAGTCTCTAGAAGCACCAATCAGTGCATTGAAGAGCACACAGCTATGCAGCACCTGTCCAAGACCTTCACTGCTGTAGGCACCAAGACCCCAAGGTGGAAGACCTCTCCATCGCCATGCAGCAGAAGCTCCACAGTGGCAGTGAGATCAAACTTGGCGGTCTTGACTTAAAAGTCACTTGCTTTTTTTTTTTTTTTAATCAGAAGGCAAGAGATGCCATTTCTTATGGCTTAGGAAAGACCACAAAAGACCAAGGTATATCCGTGTAAACAGAGATCCATCTAGAAAAGCTGCAGCCAGTCTTAGGTCACTGTTCACCATGCCTTCTGTTGCCTGGTAGATGCAGGTAGGCCAGGGAGTGCTCAGGCATGCTGTCCACCTCTACTTTCCTGATGCTAACCTATCATCAAGACTAACATAGGCTCATTGTTTAAATGGCACACCAAACTGTATTGCACCAAGCTCTTTGTAGAGTTTTTTTTTTTTTTTTTTTTTTTTTAATTAATCTGAAAGATCCCGTTTGAATTTTCGAGAGTATATATTTAACTTATTTTCAAACTTAGATTTGGAACACTGTAGCTGTCTCTTTGTGTCTCTAGCTCTCTTTGGGGGAGGGGCCTCTCCAACTGGAAGGAGCTGAGGGGTGTGGGATCTGCCTTCACCTGGGAAAGTGCTGAAGGTCAGCAGGCAGGACACTGGGCTCTGCAGTGGGGGACACCTCCCATCATCCATAGTATTGTTTATTCTTTTAGTCTGCATCACAGGAAGTGAGCAACATATACATCTGTAAAATGGTCCACCAGGCCTCTCCCAGCCATATCATCTGATTACTCTTCCACTCACTGTGCAGAGGCGTTCTCTCCACGAGAGTTCATCAGATGTCTTCTGAATGCTGAAGCGCTGGCTACAGAGGACTCGGGAACTGGCTCACAGCCCCTTGTGCGTGATTCTTAATCAGGCATCCTTTTCAGACAGGGCGGTTCCGGGAAAATCCGTGTCTGCTCAGTGGCTGGTCGAGTTTCAGCAAATAACAAGGAAAGAATCCCTAGCTGTAGGTATGTGGGAAAAGGCTGGGGTGGTGGTTCCTTTGCCTCTGTAGGGACACATGTATAGTATGTGTCAAGAGTTTGGACCTGCTAGGGCTTAGTGATTGTTATGTCAAAGAAGAACCCCAGAAGAGATCTGTGACTAAAGGAGAGTTACCAGGTAAGAGCTCCAGCCTCTGCGTTCATCTGTCACAGATTGCTTTGCCCCACAATCCAGCACTGCCTTAAAAAAAAAGAAAAGAAAGTTCCCGAAGCCACAAAGATTTGAAATACTAAAGAGAAATCAATGCGCAAGAATATGGAAACTTGGTTTGCTCACAGAAAAACTGCGGGATTTCTTTTTATCACAAATTAGTTTAAAGGCAGTTCTGCAAGTACAATGGAGGGCTTATTTGTTTGTTTTTGTAGACAGACAACTTAAAAAGAAGAGTGTAAGTGGTTGTGAACCTCACCCTCCGATGCTTAGCAGGAGGCTGTTTTGTTTTTTTTTTTTTTGTTTTCATAACTTAGGAGTAAGAAAACCGCACTGGTGCAATACATTACCGATACAACAGCCTGATAGATTTATAAAATGTTCGGTGAGTGTTTTCCACTTAGAGCAGCAGGAACACCTGCCTCTATTATCCCATCACTGGTAAAATGGTAAACAGCGGTTGTAAGTCCTGCCGCTTACATGAAGCTGCACAGCCGACATCATTTGGATGGAATTATGTGGGGTTTGCATTCAATTTCTTCATTAAGTGACTTGCTAAAATTATGGGGTCATAAATGGACACGGGCACCCTTTTCATCTCTCTGCATTTTTACCTTCTCCACCCACTCCCTCCTCCTCTCCATTGTACTTCACCTCCTCCGGTTGATGGGAGACAGACCTTCGGGGACAAACTCTTATTGTGGTCCATGGGTAATGGCGGTGGGCATCCAGACATCCACTCTAATGGCTTAGCTTTTCTTTTGGTTTTAACCAAAGCACTTCGATTTCTCTCAAAGTCTGTAAGACCTATAACTTAACCCCTGACAGTCCCATGTCCTCCCACTCACCAATTTAATTAAGCAGTAACCACCAATATTTATGAAGAAAGAGCACAGCAATACTCAAAGGAAGGCACTGCCATAGAACAGCTGTTATCCTGTTGCACTGCATCTCTTTGCTGACCCAAGAGAGGATGCCGGGGACCAAGGTGGATGGTAAGATGTGCCCGCCCTCCACAAGGACATGCTCCCAGCCTGGCCGAAAGGGCTGGCAGTGGCTGGTTCAGAGTCACAGGAACATAGAGTATTGTCCACAGAGGGGACAGCAAAGTCTCCGTGCCGTAGGACAGCACTGTCCAGGCCTTACTGAAACACCCTCGTGGCAGGACCTTTTCTTTCCTCCAGAGGATGAGAAGGGAAATGGTGTTGAGGCGTTGTCCTCTACGGCTTATGCAAGGGGTAGTCACAGTGCAACTGGGCACTGATCAGAGCTGCATTTACTTAAGAGGTGTCTAACACAGCCAGAGAGAAATTGCCCATCCATTTGTTTTCCTCATTAGCTCTTATAATTAATGTCTGTTTCACTATCTCTAATCTTATTCATCTGTTCTTATCAACTTCTAGTAAATTAGTTCATAATAAATATTTACCTGATCATAGAAACGGTGCTTTAAAAAAAACAATGATCTGAATTTTACTCCTTTAACTATTATTAGAGTCTTAAGTGTTTGTTAAAGGTACTTAGCCTGGATACCATAGGGGCAAAAACCAGAGCTTATGATTGAGAATCATGCCAAGCCATGTAGCACAGACAGCGTGACAAACATATCGAATCACAGTTTGTAGGAAAGAAGAGCTTTTTATCCTGAAGATGCCTCTATCTGATGTAAACTGTTAATTCATACACTGAGGTCCAATAAAGGATGAAGAGCCGTATAAACAGACTAGACATAAGGATTTGACTTAATGCCAGTAGACAAAGGCATGCAAACCCACCAAGGGTGTGTGTATAGATCTATTTAACCCCTCTCTCATATCTCGTCTTCTCCCCACATATAGGAAAGAGACCCTTCCTTCACCAAAAAGCTCTTAGTGTCTTAATGGTAGCTCCTACAGACTCGGCGAAAGATAGTAATAGTGTATTTAGGGTTTCTGAGTGGCTTTGGGAAAAAATGCTTCTGGGTATTTGGACCCAGTTTGGCGAGGAGGAATTCTAGTTCTTATGGCTGTGTTTGGGAAGGAAATAGGACAAGAGATAGACAAGAAGAAGGCAAGAAAGAAACTTTGCTTCTGAGACTATCTCTGAGGCCCTCATTCTGGGGTATCATTAGAAATGCCCAAGAAGATCATGTGATGGGCAGTTGGCGTTGGTTGGGAGTAATGGCAGATTCTATCTTCTGAATGAGAGTTGTGTCTAGTTTTCTATGTATCAACTGACAGATGAGACCTAGAATATATTCTCTGCTCCTAGGACCAAGTCCTCCCTGGGAGACTGGTGATGTAGATGAGAGGCTCTTCCTGCTCTTGCCTTCTGGTCTGTCCGGATGTTTCTGTTCTCTGTGTTGTAATGCCAGTATCTCCCCGTAGGCCTTGCTTACCGTGCACAGAGAATGGGTACGCTTGTCCTTCCCATCAGTTCAAGTTCTTGGTCTTGGCACACTGATTTGCAGAGTGAGCCTGGCTTTGGGTATGTTCTGCTTAGTGTTTGACTGTCTGCTTCATCTTTGCTGGGAATGGCTGGGAATGGGGGCATGTTGCTGCAGCCCACTGTCACAGTCACCTGTATGATCTGGACTCCTGTTCTGTTTGCTGTTGCATCCTTTCTGCACCCCACCCCACCCCCTGCCCTCTGCAGCTTCATGGTGTCCAGAATGTATTTTGAATCCCTTTAGGCAGGAAGCGGTCCTTTTCGACAGAATAGGAACGGAAATGGAACTCTCCACTGGACAGAGCCTCCTCATCTCTGGAGTAAGGCACAAATGGGTAACTGAGAAGGGTTTCTTCTTTCTGTGTTTTGATTGATGTGAATAGTACACGCAAAGGAAATGTGTGTGGGTGAAGCCATGAGGAGGATTGGTGGCTGCTCTGTGCTTCCACTGGTTGGACTTGATCAGGTCTAAGCCACTGAAGGCTCCGTGAGACAGTTCCGAGGCACTGTGGCTGTTCTAACTTCAAAGTCCAAACAAGTCTTAGTTCTTAGAAAAGTATACGAGAGCTTTTAGTAAATCCAATTTTTCAAAAATCTCAAGGCACCTATGGGAATGTGCTGAGGAGTCTCTGACTTCTTGTGTCCTAATGACAGATGATATAGATTAAAACACTGTCCCCCAGCACTATAAACATGGTGTTTCTAACCATAAACATAACCTTCTGCAGACAGATAACAATTAACTTAGGTTCTCAGAGGGCCTTTGACACTGATTTGTTGTTGTTGGTGGTGTTTATTGGTGTTTTTTGTTTGTTTTGGTTGGTTTTGTTTTTGTTCTTTGTTTTGCTGCTCACTTGGGGTGCTGATTTGGAGTGTTTGCATTGTTATTTCTGTATGGGTCCACATCTGCAGGGAGGGAGAAGGAACAAAAAGTACGCTTTGCTCCTTCCATGTCTATAAACTTTCACCGGGAGAGACAAGCCAGGAAAAGGGAGGAAAAGGGCTTTTTAAAGTAAACCATACAAAGTGTCAAACATGACAGAATTATTGCTTCTGTGTTTAAGTTAACCTCTAGTAGTATAAGCATGCGTAGCCTGCCCACACCTCCCCTCTATTGTGAGTGTGTAAACTTAGAGGGTGGAGACTGTGGTGGAGGGACCAGGAGGGGGAAGCAAGCAGCAAAGCAAAGAGGGGTGATGGAGGAAGGGGAGGCTTCTATTGCTGTGCTAATGACCCCTGAAAGAGCCAGGGAGCTGTGACCTTATCATCTTATCATCAGCATTTGTGACTCAAATCTTCCAGTAGGAATTTTTTTTTTAATGCTTCAAGGAATCCAACAAAAACCCCAAGCAAGGAAAATGAGTAATCCTTTGCCAGCTGGCTTCCTCCAGCCCTTTGCCGGTGCCTTTTCTAAAGAGTACAGCTTTTCATGTACTCTCATCCACTCATCAGCCAAGCCATTCTCATGAAATTGCCTTTCAGCAATGGAATAGTATTCAGTCATGAATATATGAAAATCTGCCACCGGCAGCAACAGAGATGAACGTAAAGAATGCTTGTTATGCCGAGTGAAATAAAGCTAGATTTAAAAACAAAAAGAAAAAACAGATACAAAGTATGAGTCACATGGAATCCACGAACATTCATCTTACAGCTATAGGTGTGTTGGCAGGACTGTAGGAAGAGGAGGAAGGCAAGAGGTCTGTCAACAGGTAACATAACAGACAGGAGGGAAAGTCTCCTCTGCACAGTAGGGTTACCAGAAGTAATGATATGCTTTGTGCACAGTAGGGCTACCAGAAGTAATGATATGCTTTGTGCACAGTAGGGTTACCAGAAGTAATGATATGCTTTGTGCTTCAAGTAGCTGGAAGAAGATTTTGAATGTTCTCGGGGAAAAAAATGTAAGCATGTAAGTGATAGATATGACAGTTATCCTGATTTGATCATTCTGTAATGTATGCATGTATCAGGAAATCACTTTGTGCCCTAAACATGCACAATTACTATGTGTCAATCAAAAATCAAACTGAAAAGGAAAGCATATCAGGTCACAGGAGAGCATGAAGCCCACAGAGAGCTGTTCCCAATCATCCTTGTGCTTATATTTTGGGTAGAGAAACAAAGAAACCAGGTACATGGCTTTTAACGGAGGACTATGTTTTCCTATACCAGATTCAAAATTTATGAATACCTTCAGAGAGTGTGCTTGGAAGAGCAGACCTTCCTAATCACTTGTTAGCTTAACAATAAACCATTGAAGCTACTAATTTGCCTATAAACACAAGATCCCACTGGAATTGCCCTACACAGTACAGTTCAAAGGGCCTAATAATTGCCCTGTTCTTGCCTATGGAACTGTTTCAACCCCTGCTGAGCCTCAGAAGACAAAGAATGGGAAGGGAATCCTGCCTCCTTCCCTTTTAGCCTGGCTCAGATTTTAAGTAGGAACAGTGGTGGCTAACAGAGCCCTTGACTACTTCTCACCAAACCTCTCCCTCTCTGAGAAATGTTTTTCTATCCCTGGTGCCTCTGGATACCAACTTATCAGCAGAGAAACCAGAACATTCCTTTCAGTTCTCCCGGGACAGGAGAGGCAATGGCAAAGACTCCTTCTGGAGGGCTGTCCCTGGCCAAGAACCACGAAAGCCATCGGTCCCAGGAAATGGCCCACTTCCAGGCCTGTGCCATTTGAGGGAAATTCTTCCAGTACTTCCTATAGGAAAACAGATACAACTGCTGTCCTGGGCTCATCTTCTTCATTCCACTTTATTTTACATATTCAGGTATTCGCTAGAGTCTTAGTATTATGTTAATTCATATGATTTGTAACTTTTACGTTAAATTAAAAAGCATTAAAATATCAGCAGTGGTATATGACTTCAAATAACAAGAACCAAGACTGGCCTGTTCCAGGTCTGCTAGCCTCATGAGTGCGCACTGATCTATTATCTCTTAAGTCCCTGTGAATCCCAGAATCTTTGTTTCACCCTGCGTTCCAATTCTCCTCTATTTCTCTACTTCTCTCTCTTCCAACTTCTGTTTGAGATGGAGGTGTTACAAGCAGTTGTCTCAAGGACCTATGGCTTTTCTCTGCCCATCTCACATGTGGAATGCCTTAATCTGGCCCCTGATGAACACTGTACCTCCTTTGGGGGTCAGGATATAATAAAAATGAACACAGAGTATCATCAGTTCGACAGGATGACCTGTGGCCTCCAGTTACTCTCTTTAAAGGGTGGCTAAGATGAAAAAGAAAAAGAAAATGTGAATAGCAAAAAGTGTGCTGACCCAGCAAAATAAAATAAACTCTCTCTCTCTCTCTCTCTCTCTCTCTCTCTCTCTCTCTCTCTCTCTCTCTCTCTCTCTCCATTGTTTCCTTGATTAAGGCCAAACACATATGCAGACAGAAAATATGAAATTTCTTTGTGACAGTTACTGTTATTATTTTTTATTAATCACTAGAAAACACAGTTCCTAACATGGTTTGAGAAACGCATGCACCTTCAGACTTGATCAGAGAAGTTTCTTCGTGCAGTGAATGGCAGTTAACATACCACTAGTCAGAATAAAAAGAGTTCCATAAACCACAATGTGACATCTGTCTCTTTCTCCTACCCACAATGCACCACAACCATCTTAGAAGACGAGAAAGACCAGTAGTTCTCATCTGTCCTAATTCTGGAAGCCTTTTGATAGAGCTCCCTATGTTGTGATGACATCCAGTTATAAAATTATTTTGCTGCTATGTTATTACTGTAGTTTTGCTTCTGTTGTGAATCATAATGTAAATATCTATGGCCCACAGCTTAAGAACCTCTAAGGTAGGTAGGGTTACAAGAACCAGAGGTCAGGGAGAACAGAGGAGAAACGGTGTCTTCTAGGTATGACTGAGCCACTGCATTCCTGAACTCACAACTGCTGACCTTGCATGCACAGGACGAAGCAAGTCAACACTTCAACATGGAGTGGGAGGGGCTCGTGAGGCCTCATCCCTAGCTGAGGATATATTGACATCTGGTGCTTTTGGAGGAGAAAGGGTTAGTTTTCCTAAAGAGTGTGGGTCCTGGTAGATTAGCCATACTCCATACCCCCTACCCATGAATACAGCAGCAGCCTAAATTGGACTCCATTAGTTATTTATTAATTACAGATGCCATGAAGTTATGATGGTAAACCTGGGAGCAGTTATACCAAGAAACAGGGAGAAAACATGACCAAAAGACATTATCCATATACCTGAAATTCTCAAAGACTTAATAAAAACATTTAAGAAAGCATTGTTACTCACAGTATTTAGGTCAATCTTGGGAAATTAAATTAATTTATAGTATGGGTTCATTAAAAGCATGTACCCTTGGAGAAAAAGAGACAGGGTTATATGTATGTCTCTCAGATGAAGACCTGCAGAGAAATTTCTTTTCTCTCTCAAGAACGCTGATGCACAGCTCCCTCTTAAGTCAAATGGCTAAATCCTGAGTGACGGTCAGGAGTTCACTCTCTGGATCTTTTCAGATCTACATGTAATTTCCCCTGGAGAAGTTGGGTCATTTCCAATCAGTTTGCCCTGGATTAAGTAGAGCACAGCAGTAAAACATCCTTGGCAGATTGTTGTCATCATTGGCCAAATGGTCACAGCGTCCCTGAGTCAACCTTGTCCTAATCTGAGCTCGCTGCCCCTCATGCCGCGCACATGGGCAAGTCCTGCCCTTTCCCATCTAGCCTTCCTGGGAAACAGCCAAACATCCTTTCATAATCAATGTCCGTGTATCCAGAGACCCCTGGCCACCAGCCAGACACTTATTGGTCATTGAACACCTTGCATGAGGTAATTTTCAATTATCTTATTAAGCTAGGTTTGGGGATCTGGTCCTGTTTCCTTTGATTATAAATGCGACTCGTGCTCTTAATGTTGATAATAGCAGGACTTGTGGGTGTCAGTCTTCTGGGCACTGTGCTATAGGAAAGGCTATCCTGTACCCTTCATGAAGGGACACACAAGGAACAAAGAAGCCAAGTGAGAGTAAGCCAAATTTGGAGGGGCAGGATCAGAGACAGAGAACGCCATGTGATGCTTGTTTCTAATAGCATGATATCAGAATAATCTGATAAAATCTGGGGACTTCTGCAGTGGACTCAGCAGTGGAAAAGTAGAGCATATGGAATGCATGTCTTGAGGGAAAATACCAACTATTTTGCTGACATGTGCCTTTATATCTGGACACAGTTGCTTAAAGCAGTGTCAGTAAAAGAGAGTTAAGAAAGCTTTTATATTTTCTTGCTGAAAAAAAAACTCATTCTAATACTGCCTGTGTTTTAGTAAGATCTTTTATCATTTGCTGAATCATTCTAATTGTAGGGTGCATGCCATAAGTTACAGGTGACATTTCACAGACAGAAGCATGGAACTCCCAGGGCAGTGACCGAGCAACTTCATGTGTGACTTGGGGTGATGTAGATCCTAGTAGCTGGTAGGAACAGGCAACATAATTGAGTTTACCCTGTTTCCAATGGCAAGTCTCACAGAGCATAAGTGTTTCCCAATCCTGGTAGCATTGTTTATGAAACTGTCCCCTAACCAATGGAGGATAAGTTAACAGCTTTTAAATATACACACTGGAGAGGAAGGACCATGGAGCTTCTTTGATTTTAACTTGTAGATTTAGCAACCGTTAAAGATACTTGTAGCATTTTAAAAACAGTGACAAATGGCCAATTTTTCTCTATGACTTCTTAGTTTTGTGCCAATTGCTAGTTTAATATAAAAAAAGATACATGGAGCAATTGAATATTTTGATTGTGTATGTCTTTTGGGTGAAGGGGGTTTATACCATTTAAGACCTTAATTCCAAAGTGGAAAGAAAGTATAAAAAGTTCACTGAGAGTCTTTCATTAACCATGATCTTAGAATATTCTGACCCTTGACCATAATGTTTCGCCCCCAACTAGATACTGCCCAAAGGGCTAAGAACTAGACATCTAGAGCCCATCAGGATTTGGAATTGCAGTTTCTTAGTTGGGTTTTTTGTTGTTGTTTTTGTTGGTGGTGGTGGTGATGGGTATTTTTGTTGTTGTTTTTTCTTTGTTAATGTTTGTTTTTTGGTTTTGTCTGCTTAACACAGATTAGAATTATCTAGAAGGGGGAAAAACACAATTTAGAAAATCCTGGTTGCCTGTAGGCAGTTGGGATAGCATTTTCTTAATTGATGATTGATGTAGGCAGGTCCAGCCTATAGAGGGCAGTGCCACCGCTGAGCTGGTGGTCCTGAGTTCTGTGAGAAAGCAGACTGAACAAACAGGGAAGAGCAAGCCAGTAAGCAGTGTTCCTCCATGACTCCACTTCAGCGGTCAGGTGTGAGTTTCTGCCTAGACTTCCTCAGTGATGAACTGTACCCTGAGAGTCAGAGGATGAAATAAACCGTTTTATGCTCAAGGTGCCATTGGTCAGGGTGTTTTAGCACATTATAAACCCCAAACACCCAATAACAGTGTTCCTTTTTCTACTTGAATTGTTCCCAAATGTCTAGAAGAACAAGAAACTAAAAGGGAATATCAAGGGAGACAGACAGACAGACAGACAGACAGAGAAAGACAGAGAGGTTATCACTGCTAAAACATTAGATATATTTGATGTTTTCCGAGAAGCAGATGTGTTAACTGAATCGTCAAATTGTAATTGATTGGGGTATTTTATTGCCCTCTTTGTAACTCTCACATTGGCAGCTCCAGGTTGAGTTGGTATTTTTTCAAAATTGCTGCATAAATAAAATCAATTTATAAATATTTATAAACTTATTTCATTAATCCTTTCCTGGTTTGGTGTCATGAAGCTGCATAAGTCTAAGGAATTAAAAATACTAAAGAAAAGAAACTCCTGACAGAGTCTGTCTGCAGTACTGAAACTTACCGATTGTGACCATGCACATGCATGTCCTCGACCTGTACCTAAACTGCACTGTTAAATACATCATATACTGCACTTAGGTAGTTTCTGACATTGCTCTTTGCTTTTGACACCATCTATCTTTTCTGCATTGCAGTCTCTTGGGCTGCTTGTCTTCTCACCAAAATGATTCTACTCCTAAAGTGTGCATGTGTCTTCCTTCCTTTAGAGGCTGTCAATCTAACACACCCTCCTCACATTCCTGGGATTAGTAACCAGCAGTCTGCCATTTATGTTAGTCCATCCCTTTGTTTAGGAAACAGAAATCATGTTAATTCTTATTGCAGCCTGGGCTCCTTTGGCAGGTCTGAAGTCATCACAAAGACTGATCCATGCTTCCTTTTGGTCTTGGAATAGTGTTTTATTTCTACTGTGGTCAGTGTTCCTGGGTCCTGTGCAGACTTCTGAGCTGCAACCTTTGGAAAGCAAACTTAGACTCAAGTGCTATGCTATCACCCCTGTCGCACAGAGTACTCCCTTTGACTAGAGCCAAGTTTCAACTAAAGTTCTAGCTTGAAATTTCTCACTGGGGAGATTTTGCCTTCTAGGGAATGTTTGGCAGTTTCCAGAGACTTTCTGATTTTCATGACTACAGAGTTGCTCCTAGGATCTCAGTGGTTCAGCACACCGTCTAAATCTCTTAAAGCATAGTCACTCCGCAGGGTCTGAAGCCCCCTGTTTCCTCTGCCTCTTTGGCTCAGTCCCTTTTATTTCCTGAAATGTTTCTCCAAACATCTACAGGCACTCAGTATCAACTCCTGAAAACTGCCACATTCTTTCAAACTCATTCTAGGTACTGTGAATTCCAAACGAAGCCCTGGACTTGTTTCAGCCCAGAGCTCCTGCACTGCCTGTGGTCAGATGTGTTTGTGGCAGGCCTTCTTGCAAGATAGTTATATAATTCTACACGTTTAAATGGCACCAATTAGTTTACACTGTAGTACAATCTCAAGCCTTGTGCTCCTCAAGCCTTGCACTCTGTGCTCCTCAAGTCTTGTTCTCGGTGCTCCTCAAGCCTTGTACTCTGTGCTCCTCAAGCCTTGCACTCTGTGCTCCTCAAGCCTTGTACTCCGTGCTCCTCAAGCCTTGCGCTCTGTGCTCCTCAAGCCTTGTGCTCTGTGCTCCTCAAGCCTTGTGCTCCGTGCTCCTCAAGTCTTACACTCTGTGCTCCTCAAGCCTTGTTCTCCTCAAGACTTTGTTTCTATCTACAACATTTCTTTTAAATCATTTCTAAGGAATAAGCCAAATGGGTGGTGTTTTCATTGCTAATTATATATAGTATCTTATTATCCCTATGCTGTTTGCCTGGTTCAATAGCCTGTATCTCAAGAAGCCATTATCCTGAACTTGAAAGAGTCCCAGACATGGGTTCACACAGCATCTTCTCCTTGGTAACTACAAGGCCTTTGCCTGAAAAATCGCTCTATCTGATGATATGAGTTTGTTTTTGTTTTTTAATCAGTGGATTGTGCATATCAAAGAATTATGGGCATTAAATCAGTGACTTTAAGAGTTACTTCTGACCCATAAAGTCACTGGTGCTAGAACTTGTGCCAAGAGCTAGGAATGCAGTAATAATGTCTGAACTACAAGGGGCCACTATCTAGTGCCTTAGTATTGAGACATTTCAATCACAAGAAGAGATTTTCTTTTTTAAGTACAAGGGATTAAAGACAAAGGCTGTTCCTATAAGAGGAAACACAGGTCTGAGAATGCTTAGTAAAATCTGATGGCACAGCGTAGTTTACCTGGCACCTCACTCACAAATCACCTCCTCCATCGGAATGATTTCTTTTAGTTCTTTTTCCCTCTCTCTTGTGTGTTAACACGATGCTTTCCTTATTGCTACTGTATGCAAATATGAGTCGATGATATTTTTTCACCCATTTTCTGAGACAATTCAAAGCTTTTTTACACTTAATTCTATCCTTTGTAGATGTCATTCTTATTTCCTTCTCTGAGCCATGGTCCTCCGGTATCCGCACAAGGCCATGGGCCCGCTGTGTCTTCATTGTGTGACTCCTGTCCTGGCAGCTGTGCCTCAGAGTAACTGGGGATGTTTCGGAACTCCAGCATCCTTAGATCTATCTTTTGGAGATAGATATTGATTTTCTTACCTTTGAATGCAAAGGCCCAGAGTGAGCCCTTTCACCCTGCATCTCCGTGCGTGCTGGGCATCAGAAGCTGAAGGTACGGAGGTGACTATAGGAAAATCCATCAAACCAGTGGCAGTGGTGTGAGCAGGCTGTGCCGCAGCAGGGGTTTCTGTGTATGGTCCGGACCACGAGTGGGGATAATTTGTGTGCATAGACTTGATTTTTGTTAAGTTGCCTCTTTGTACAATCAGGGGCCTGAAAAGGTATTGCCCTGAATGCCAGGTAGTCTTTCTGCACAATCTAATTCCCGCCTTCAGTCCTGTGACTGATTCGGGTAAAGTTAAGATCTTTGGCACTTTGGAGAACAATTCCTTTCTTCCCAGGTGGAGTTCTGGACTAAAGTCTCCACATTACAGCCACTTCCCAATAACTGCTGCTAAAAATGTACTTGGTATTTCCCAGTTCATGTCATCCCAAGAGTGAGAGTCAAACTTTCTCTTTTGGAGCTCATTCTTCTTTCTTCTTCACAGAAATATTGTTTCCTTAGTTAGGAACAAGTACAGCACTTCACTACTGTAATTGAAAAAGTATTCCCTCTTTTTTTGATTGTTTTTTTGTTTGCTTTTCAAGGCAGGGTTTCTCTGTGTAGCCCTGGCTGTGTTAGAGCTCACTCTGTAGACCAGGCTGGCCTGAAATGCACAGAGATTCTCCTGACTCTGCCTCTACCTTTGGAAGTATCTTCTAAAGAAAACTTTTATTTATTCATTGTTTATTTATTTTATATGTGTGAGTGCACTGTTACTCTCTTCAGACACACTGGAACAGGCCATCAGATTTTATTACAGGTGGTTGTGGTCCACTATGTTGGTTGTTCGGAATTGAACTCAGGACCCCTATGCTCTTAACTGCTGAGCCATCTCTTCAGCCTGTGGAAGTATTCTTCTTCTCAGCCTGTTCCCTGTATGAGTAGATTATATTCTCACTCTATGGACCTCTCTCCATTTTCTATGTGTCCATTCTAGAATGTAAGCCCATGCTGCCAGAGGAGAAGAGGAAGTGATATTTTTAAGGTTATTTTCTTTTCAGTGAGAACAAAACTTCATTTTCTTCCTATTGTTCTTGGATTGAACATTTTGTAGCCCCATGATGTAACCCTAAGCTTGTATCTGAGCAAGCCTGCTATTTACTTCTCTCCCTCTCTGATTTTCTTTAAGTCCAAATCTTACTTCCTTCTGTGAAAACCTCAAAGTTTGTTTTACCTTCCTGGAAATTTTTCTTATATTGTTGATCCTCCTCTATAATAAGCACATGCTTCAATCTTCTCCCAGTAGTATTTTATATGTAAAATTTTCTGTTTGTAAATCACATGTACCACATAATACCATAGTATATTTGGAAGCATAGGCTATAGCATCTCAGGTAGATTATAATCCTTGTATTAAAACCTTCTGCTCCCACCCCTTCTAGCTATTGTCACAGCCATCACTGTCCCTGATCAATAGCCTAGCTCTTTGTGTTTTCTATCCATGATAGGCTTGGTTCTTGCTGTGGAAACACTGCCAGTTGTGTTTGCTTCTTCATTCTGCTTGTTTCCTACTTGACCATTAGTTTCTTGACTCATGGGTTAATATTCTTTGCATCTTATGGGATGCTCTTTTATTCGGTATTGTAGCTGACTATTGTGTAAGATTTGCATGAATTGAAATGGCACATAAAACTGCTCTTTGGGGATTGCACAATACCCAGGATTGTTTTTAACTCTCAGTGTTCATGGAGATTTCAGTGTGTATTTCCTCAGCTATATAGGAGAACTCCAAGGAATTCCTATGTTCTTAACTCATGCTCTGCATGCATCAGGCATAGAGTAAGTGCTTCTGCACCATCTCCACCTTCACAGGTAGAAAGCTACGGAAGGTGGCGTAGGCATTTAGCATGTGCAGTTTAGCTTAAACTTAAAGGTAAACTCCTTGATAGTAAAACTGCTTGAAGGTGAGAACAAAATATTGAATAAGAAAGACTGCTCTCCAGAGACTGCTAAGGCGAAAAATAACTCTCACCTAGTCTACAGGACTAGAAGATGTGCTGAGATTTTTATCTGGCTCTGGGATTTTATTAAAATTCTCAATGATAACACCACTTTCATAACATGTTTCTAATCATGCTTTTGTACTCTCTCTCTATTTACTTCTGTTAAAGGTAGCAAACACAAAATGCTGTGAGGACAAACCAAATTCTTTCTGTGATAAAGAACAGACTGGGCCCTCCTGCATCTGGTGGAGTGCAGTTCTCCACTTCTATTTCATAGAATATGTCCTATTGCTCTCTGTCTTCAAATATCTGAGGAAAACTAACACTACACCTCACAAGTGGCAGTCACTCTATAGAGATGAGGCTTTCTGCTCTTCCTATGCCTTGAGAATATAGTTTCTCGTTTTGCGAAAATGAGAAAAGCCAAAATCCAATCGTTTCTTTGCACAAGTTCTTCCTTCCTCGTAGACCTAGTGTTTGTGCATACTTGCATATTTCTTGGGAGTTTAATTTTTTTCCTTTCTAGTTCATTTGTTTCTGGTTGTTTTAATATAGTTTCCAATTACAGAAATGGAATTTCTGGAGAGAGAAAAAAAAATTTTTAACTGCCAGTGAGATGAGACTCGGTGGCTTTGCCTTCCCATCTAGCTGTTATTTTCCAATGATTCATATTAGAGAAATGATGCTGAAAGTTGGTACTTCAGAGTTCTATGCAAGTATACACCAAGAAGACATCATTAAGAAGACTACCCATCCTTACTGATATGTGCAGATTTTATAAATAATACATTAAGATATAATTTTCTTTTACCTCAACTTATGCTGTAGACTTTGACCCTGCTAACTAGAAATACAAAATACACATCTTCAGATAATCTTCAAAAACAACTTATTTACAAATTATAGCTTGAATCAATAACCATTCATGGTTCCCTGGTGCTAAGAATTATCCCCTTTGTGATAAACAAATAACAAAGCAAAAATGGCCTTTAAATACAACTGCAGTGTGCTTAGATTATGGTCTAACCTGGGTGGTCATTAGATTCTCTTAGCATGTGGTATTGATTTAACATGACACAGGGTATACCTTGGGTGAATTGGGTGTTCATCCCTGTGAGATTACTTTCTGTAAGGGAAAAGCAGTTCTCAATTCTAAAATAAAATTTCCTGTTGAATTGTTCAAAGGAAAATACATTTTTAGATATATGTTTTAAATAACTCCACTTATTCCAAGAGATGAATATAAAAACGTCTTGTTTTAAACAGTGTTGCCGCATTAGCCATGACCTTTCTCTGCCCTGACAAATACCATCAGGTAGCAAATGTGGTCACCATCTAAAATACCAAATTTCAAAGCAATTTATATTAGTTACAAAACAGTGTGTGTGTTTCTGAAAACCAAAAAATAAAATAAAGTAAAGTAAAAATTAAAAAATTAATTAAAAAATTAATGTGCATATGTGACTGAAATACAAAGAAAGAGGCAATAAAGTACTAATGAATAGTTATTTATATTTGGTTACTTTACATTTTCTTATAAAAATCACAGCAACTTCTAATTTCGATTGACAAAAGATCCTCACGTGTCTTCTGTACAATAGTTGTCTTCCTATAGGTTTGTTTCTCTGGACAAAAGCATACTTTGCTAATGCTTAATGTTTGAGAGGATACATTTTATTAAACACTAAAAGTTCAATCAACAGAAGCATACTTTCCAAGAAATCCACACATAAAAATTCAAGAGGAATGAACATTTGCTTACCACAAGCTTACCCCTCGCAAGAGCCCACCTCGCCAAATGGCCCACCTCACCTTCTTGCTGCCTCTAATGACCTGTAAAGTAGAACCTGTGTAAATCTCCCAAGGCCATGGCTGGAAAACAGTGAGGTTAAAGCAGACAACAGGATGAAGGAGATAGGTGGAGCAGATCTCCCAGGATACCTCGTTCTGAAGGAATCCAGAGAGATCCCTGAAGAATGAACAGACCATGGGGAAGTCTCACAGCCTAGTTACCGCTCATGTGAGGCAGGATCTTCATACCAAACTAGGGAATTTACACAGAGATATTTCCCAAGGCACTGAGAAGAAACCAGTGTTTGTTTTTAAGGGCCATCAAATATTCCTTAGCAAACATGTCCTCAGACCCTGCCTCCCTCCTCTGCATCCCTTTCTGTGGAAATAATTTTATCTCTGTATTGATACTTTGGAGTTGCCACTTGATTTCTTCTCATTTTTAACATTTTCATTTCATTTCTTGGGGGACAATCCTTTTGGAGTTGAAACACTTGCATTTGAATATTTCCTCGATCATTGATCTTCCATGCAGGACCCCATTTATCACTTCAGACAGCCTTGCTCTTGGTTCTGTTGCTTAATATGTTACCGGAGGCCTGTCCTACTATATGCAAATCAGTTATTTTAGCATAAACTCTCCTTTGCTCACCTTATTGGTTATTTTATCGCCCTCTACTCTGGATCAGGTGCTGTGGATTATAATAAAGACATAAAATCCCACCAGCCAGAAGATACCGAGAGTCTCAGTGGAAAGGCAGATCTCATACACACATTAGTAATACAGTGTTCTATTAAGCAACATCTTAGATTGACCTTGTGAATTATAGGAATTTGAGATGGGACTGCAATTGTCCCATAATGACAGAAAAAGCAAAGACTTCAAGAAGGAAGTCTATGTGACTGATTCACCTGGGCAGGGCCTGAAGGTAGAGCAAGGAAAGCATAGCTAAAGACAGCAGTCCAGAAGGGACAGAGTCAAAAGAGTAACAAAGGTTCTTAGTATTGCAACAACCTATGTTGTCAGTATATATATGAAAATTACGTGTATCTTCTGGAAAATATATACTGTTCAAACCCAAAGTGATAGGTCAGAAAAACCAAAGGAGGCTGACAAAATACATTTATTTATTTCTTCATATGATGCTACCGGTGAAAAAGGTGTAACTCCTTGTTCTCCTGTATCTGTAGGTGTTGTTCCTTTAAAAGTAGATTTTTTTTAAAAAAAGCTTTTGCTATAAAGTCATTGTTTAGTGACCATGATTGAGACTCCAGGAGAAAGATAATCTTTACAGATAGGAAAATCAGGAAGATAAAGATAATGTATTTCCAGGGGGGGAAATCTACTTTCTGAGTAGTTAAAATGATACTGGCTGATAGGGAGCTGAGTATTACAATTTCTGAGTCTCGCAGTAATCTGATTTGTCTTGTTTTAATGATGAAGAGGAAAAAATAAAGTGAAGTGTTAGCTCATGGGGTAAGTCTTTAAAGGTGAAAACTGGACAGGCAGGTCTCTGAGCAGGAAAGCCACTGACATCAGCAGCAGAAGCTCAGTGGTGTTGGAATTTCAAGTCCCTTTGTTTCGAACCCTGAAATCTTGACTTTAAAAAGCAAGGTATTTGTCAACATTATCTGAAAGTTCGGAGGATAGGCAAATTGCTTCAGCATATGTGTTCTTTTAGGCTAAAGCAAAGCTGACATATTGAGAAGAGAGTCTTCAAAGATAGTCCGAGGCTGCTAAACTTTTGCCAATAATTAGCTCTCGCTTTCCTTTACAGGCAGGGTGGTTGGTGCTTGGTTGTTGTTATGGTTTCTTTTCCTGGTTTGCCAGGGGTGGATTTTTACTCTCAAATTTCCTTATCCTTGTGTTTGCATGTGAGTGTTCCAAACCTCCTCACCCTCGGCCACCATGTGTGGCATTGCATTTATGCATTCAACTTCTTACTCAAGTGATGCTATTTTTTTTTTTCTGCCTCTGCCTGACAGCCACTAATAATAACACATGAGGACAGTCAGACAAAATGAAGACAAATGCTGCTTGTCGCAGCAGAATCATAATGTCCTCGGACTCCGTAAAGACAGTCTAACTGTATGTGGATGCTCTTTATAGCTTATTTAGACCTCTGGTTTTTCCCTGTGGTTTTTTTTAAAGCACAAACATTGTGTAGAAATACATTAAGGCAACATATGGGCCTGTTAGTTAGCCAAAACAATGTGGAACCATGGAGAATAGAGATTGCAAGGCACAGATGGATACTGTAAAAAATTCATGAGTGGCATAACAGATCTAAAAGGTAAATTTTAGTCAAAATTCAAGAGGAAAGCATAGCAAATACTTAAGAATTTGGCTTTATGAGGTTTTTCAAATCACACAAGATGAAACATTGTGAATATTCCACAGATTTGTTTATGCCATAATGTGAAAATCAGAGCTCACCATTCCGCATTAATTATGTCCATATAGATCCCTGCCATCAGAAGAAGACTGCTGATAAACAATAGTGCTTTGCTTCTATTTGATGTAAATGCTGCAGTATTAAATATCCATATTATTTCCAGCTCAATATCAGAAAGTGTCAGTCATTGTGACAAGCCAGGTACAAGGCGCTGGTCCAGCCGGTCCTCTGTGCAGCCAGTGCTATGGAATAACTAGGTTTTCATGCTGAGTTACTTTGTAGTTAAAACTGAGTTCTGAGCAGAAAATTGGCAACCCATCCCCTCCCCCTTTTATATTTGCTTGTTTTAACCAAACCTGAAGCCTTAAGAAGACATTGGATTGGTGTGTGCACATATCGAGACGCACCTCAAGTACTCAGAACACTGTCTTCAGACCATCATTACTGTCTCTGGAAAGACAGTATATTGCAGTTGGCTAAGAGGGATACAGCAAGGGAATACTTCTTATCCACACTGTAGCCAGTCACTTTTGGAACATCTTCTTAGTAGCTTTTTCTGAACAAAGGGCATTTGCTTGGTGGAATAGTTGGTTTCCAGTGGAAGGAAGTGATTAAGAAAGCAAAGCTGACTGTATGTCTTAGTTTCTAATTATATTATAAATATCTTGTAAACCGAGACCAGCCATTAATGAGACCATTGACTCTAAGGAGCAGCATTCCTGTTGAGAAGTTTTTGGTGACAAGTTGAGCGTCCTGTCTTGTGGAATCCAGATACTTTGTTCTGTCATTAGAAAGATAAAGCAACCAATCTCCCCCCAGAGCTCCCAGGGACTAAACCACCAACCAAAGAGTACACACGGGGAGGGGGGGCCCATGGCTCTAGCCGCATAGGTAGCAGAGGATGGCATCGTCTGGCATCAATAGGAGGAGAGGCCCTTGGTCCAGTGAGAGCTCGATGTCCCAGTGTAGGGGAATGCCAGGGCAGTGAGGTGGGAGTGGGCAGGTGAGCACCCTCACAGAAGCAGGGGAAAGGAAAATGGGATGGGAAGTTTGTGGAGGAAAAACCAGGAAAGGGGATATCATTTGAAATGCAAATAAATGAAATGTCAAATAAATAAATAAATAAATAAATAAATAAATAAATAAATAAATAAATAAAGCTCTGTCTGCTCTTCTAGAGGTCTTGAGTTTAATTCCCAGCAACCAACCACATGGAGACTGACAATCGTGTGTAATGAAATCTGATGCCCCCTTCTGGTGTGTCTAAGGAGATCAACAGTATACTCATATATGAAAAATAAATAAATATGAAATGAAGGAAGGAAAGAAGAAAGAAAGAAGGAAAGAAAGAAAGGAAGGAAGGAAGGAAGGAAGGAAGGAAGGAAGGAAGCAGAGCACATTTGTGTGTGTGTGTGTGTAAATGTTTAGGTCATAATGGTGATGTTTTGAAAAAAAAAACTCTAGGATCATAGACATTAGACAGACCAGTTTTATTTAATTTACTTCTTTCATAGTTACTGAGACTATTAATGAAAAACTTTACATTCTTTAAAAAGACACCAGCACATTATTTAAATAGCCAGAAAATTATTTGTCATTAATAGAAGGTTGAAAAGACTGAAGGTGGTCACTGAACAGAAAATAAGTAGGAGTTTAAAATATTTTACTTTTTTCCATAAGTCATACAAAGTGTGCATAGGCTTTCGTGGTGAACATTTCTTCTCTGGTGCTTATGCCCAGTGTAGGACCTTGAGACAGCAAACTGAACTTTCTGATGGTTGTCCTAGTGGCTCTGTCAGATAATTTTGGGTGTCCTTAGTGAGCTAAAGTCTGCATCCGTGAGCTCACTGAACAGCCGGGCCAAGACTAATTCTCAGTTCTGTGTGCCATTTCACACATTGTCAGTTCTCAGTAAGTGTTATATGATAACATTTTGAGATCCTCATCTGAGAGTTGATGGGCAAATATCAAATAGCATATACAAGCCTTGCCAACTAACTTGAGCCCAATTCAAGCCCATGTTGTAGAGGATGGAAAAGATGACAGTGTTTTGTCTCCTTTCGTGAAAAAAATAAGAAATTAACTTCTAAAATTTAATAGTGATTTAAGAAAGACTGTAGACATAAAGAGACAGAAAGAAAACATAGAAAAAGAAAAAAATCTTTCAGATATAAACAAAGAATTCTTTATCCTCATGCTTACTGATTATACTCTGGTACAGGAGTTCCAAATATAAAGGCATGCAGAATGTCAATCATATGAGAGACTATGTGCACACACATGCACATATGTCTCTGCTGTTTGACCTATTCCATGGCACATGTATCTGCTGGAATAGACAATATATCTGTTGAATAAGTTTAAGATAATTTCTTCCATTTTCCTATTATTGTCTAAGAAACTCCAGGGTCATTTGGCCTCTCTTTAAAGGCATTACCTGGTTAATACTTGGGCGGATCCACTAGCACTGAATACATTTAAAATAGGAATAGTTACTTCTGTGTTATAATACCTGAAATCTGTCCACTGTTCTCCTTGTCTCCCAAGTGTGGGAGACTGAGGGTGGGTAGTTAGCAGAGCAGAATTTCTGGAATTTTAAGTCCAGACAGAGTTCTGCAGTAACAATTTGATGAGCATGGCCTAAGGAATGAGGAGCTACCATTCCCTCCCTAAGTAACCACAGTTCAAGGAGGGCACGGAGAGCTTATAGATGGTCAAAGTCTATTGAATTGATTATCTCTGCTGACAGTAGCCATTTCTCCTTTGCATAGGATTCAAATTATTTAATTTAATTTTGTTTAATTTATGCACTGTCATTAGCCTCACTCCAGGGAGTTGTGAGGCCTAATTGGTTGCATTTGACATTGTCTTCCAGTACAACCATTCCTTCCAGAGAGACTTTGCTGAGTCATTAAAAGTAGGCTCTATACCACAAAATGCATGTTTTATTAAGATTGTTCTTTGGTCTATGTTAGATAAAGATAGATGGAAATATACATATAAATATCCAAACTGTTTATTGTTGATACCCAGAAACACACACACACACACACACACACACACACACACACACACACATATATGAAGTATTTTAGGGCAAAATTGAGAGGAGCCACATGCACTTTAATACAGTAAGCATATTTTGACATCCTACTCTTGTGAGGCCTAGAGATTCAGTCAGAATGAATCTGTACAAAGGGTCTTTGTACAAAAGAAAAGCATATTTCAAACAAAAACATTACAGATGTGATTAGCAAGTTATGGTACTGAAGATGTTTATAGTAAAGTAAACTACTATAGATCAAAATTATGCCAAAGAGGATGACAGGTTTGAAAACTGCAAGTTCTTGCCCTTGTGAAATCTAAAGTATTCTCACAGTCAGTGTAGCAAAGGTCATCAGGGGCAAGGCAAGTTGGAAATTTGTGGCGTATAAATTAAGTAGATCATGAGTACTAAAACATATTAAGATGAAAGGAAATGGCTCTTATACCAAAGGCAAAGTCAGGGCAACTACAAATCTAACAACTTACTTTATAGAAAGTAGGAGAATAGACTTTAAATGTTGCTATGGCAACAATGATGCACTTGATCTGGGAATGCTGACTACAGTGACTTGATTGTTATATATGTCATATGCATGTGTGGAATTGCAGTGCTGTAAGCATGAATATGTGCTAACGTATGCACCTAGTAAAAGCTTTAAAGGACAGCCTGATACACTGATGGGAGGAGTAAATTCAACAGAAGCCAACTTCCCCTTTTCTATCACTGAATATCCAACAGAAGTGATCACAAGTCAATTGTGTGTCCCAGTTTTCAATTCTGGCATGCAAAAATGAACAATAAGTGTAATTCTCAAGAGGACAGGACAATGACTCATTTATCACGCATGAAAACCAAATTGGAACTCCAACAAGTCTCCCTAGAGTAGGCAAGTGGCAATACACCCAGCGTGAGCTGGCCAATCTGGTTTAGAAGTTTCCTTCAGAAGTGATATTTGAGTTGAAATTTAAAGGATGGACAACAACTTAGAAAAAAGCAGAGAACACTAAAGAAAGGAAATAGCATGACATAATGGCAGGACAAAAACATTACAATGAAGCAATTAAAAGAAACCAGAGAGAGTTTCAGGCAAAAGGAGAAGGGCTAAGATTGTAACTAGGGAAGCAGCCATGTAGACCTAGGAAGGCTGGGGTCAGATTCTAAGCTAACAGCAAGTCAGCAGTGGAAGAGTTTGGGGTACATGATGTCTAACCAGTTGTGGCCAGTTGAACTTCAATCAGAAAACAATAAATAGATACAGGGTTGACAGTCTGAGTGTGGGGGAGAGATGTGTAGTACCCTGTCAATGCATGGTAGTTTCCATGATCTTTAAATGGAGGAGGGGAAGGAGGGGTGAAGGAGGAGGAGGAAGAGGTTCAGAAGTGGTGAGAATAGTGAACTCATGCCATGAATATTCTGATGTGCCAAGTGGAGCAGAAAGCATCTAGACATGGACCTGGGGCTCCCAGCAAAGGTTAGTAAGGGACATAGGTGTGTGAGCCTTGGGGATATGGACCCAGGATTGAAGCCACTCAAGTTTAGTGAGGTGGAAGGTCTCCTTTGGAAAGGAGAAGAGATCTGGCTTCTGACTGATGCTAACAGAAGGCTGTGTAGGGAAAGGGCTCACAGGTAATGGAGACATAGGAAGAAATCCCAGAGAGCATAGCACATTGCCTTGGAAGCAAAGAGAAAAGGATAATGTGCTCCAGAAAACAAGCGCATAAACTGCTTTAAAGGCTGTGGTCAATGAAGGACTGATCCGGAATCATCTGTTGCAGCCAAGACCATTACGGTAAGAGCATAAAGAGAGCATTGATGGCGAGCAGAAAGGACCGAGGGCATGTTGGGATTGATCACCGAACCAAGAGGGCATGAGGGGATGGAGATGCTTGCCGTTCAATTCGTATATATTTAAATGGGTGAGAAAAATGGGGTCTACCTCCAGGAAGATACATGGAGTTCAAAGGGATACTTTTAGTTGGCCAGATGTTGGTGGATATGTTAACCATGTTTAATTACAGGTAATAGGATTCCTAATAGTAGCTTTATTAAATGTTTGCATTATCTATTTCACTGGCTTGATGGCTGCATTAACTGAAACCAGTTTCTTCCCATGTTTCCACATACAGACACCCATGGGAGGCCTCTTCTGTCTGACTCTATTTACAGTAGAAGCAAAGGAAACACCTTTTATTCTTTGCTTTGTTTTCTGTTCCTGTTTGTTTGTTATAAGGGAACAAAATTTTTTTCTATGCCTTTCCCCCCTACCTTTTATTCCTTTAGGCTTCTTATATTTTATTGGCCAGAACTGAGTTATTTACCCATCTCTAAACAAGTCATCAGCAAAGATGAAGCAGCCAAACTTGGCTTCCCAGATGGGGCCTGAACCCACAGCATTATTATCACACTCTGGGAACTCCTTAAGAACCCGTATCCTGGGTCTCTGAGTCATACCAACTAAGAAACTGGAGCAGAACCTATATCTCTGTTTAGAAACACTTCTGGGCAGCTCTGGTGCATTTTAAAGCTAGGTTTCCTGCTTTTTTGGGAAACACAAGGCACAGGTGCAGACAACACTGTCATTCAGCCACCAAGGAAATTGCCAGTAAATCAGGAGACTGGAGAACAGAAGGAGCTGGCTAGGAGAATGGAGGTACTTGGCAGCCTCAAGAGAGGGATGCTCTTCTCCTAGAAGACTGCTCCTATGATGCTGTGAAGACAGACTGGAGAAAGGGGTGTGGACAGAGGCAGATATGCTGGAAGAAGGTTCCTTCTGTTACTCCCAGAAGGGAGAAAGTTGTCTGCAGGTAGACTGTACCATACACACTTCTGAGACTGAGAAGGAGGCTCAGATATTTCAGGAGGTAAAGCAAGCCTAGTTTCTCAGAATCCGGGAGAATATTGGGAAGGCAACCTGTGTATGGTGGTGAACCCTGAGTGCAGAGTGGGTACATCCCTGGTTATGGGATATCCACTGAAAGATTTAGGCTTAGAGTTCAGGGGAGATAGAAGAGCTAAACCGAAGAGTTGATGACTGAAGGAGGTATCAGAGAGGCATAGTGTATGGGTCCAAAGTGTCAGCATGCTCGTACGCTTTGTACGCACTTGATAAAGCCTCACTTGTGTTTGTACAGCTTCCTCTCTAGCAGGGAAGTGTGAGGTTGGTTCAGACATGTCATGTCTGTAAAGAAGTATGACAGATCTTCCTTATCACAGTGTGTAGGACAATAAGCCCGAGGCTTTAATTCCACCTTACCTCAACTGCCTTTTGGCCGGCTTCGCTCCTCTTTATTGATGAGTAACACTTCCCAGGCCTGGTTTTATGGTCCTTGTGCAAATCTTGGTAAATTATATGTGTGTCATGAGATGAAAGACCTCATTCTACCCAGCTGGCTTCATCATCCCTGCACTATAGCAGAGATGTGGGGGCCACTTCCTAAGGCACATGATAATGTAAATGATACTGAGATTTTATTTTTTGTGAAAACAATCTACTCCCTGTGGGATGGTTGTTGTTTGGGAAGAATGTGCCCCTCTCCTTATCAGCATGTTAAGTGACCACTGTGTGTCCCATGAGGAACCTGGAACCTGTTTCTGCTACCTGATATGGCATTGCCTGAACTGTCCTAGAAAGCATAAGTGTAAGTCATATTAAGTGGCAAACACACACACACACACACACACACACACACACACACACACACACCATACCACACACCACACACACGCAGGGTTTCTTGCTACAAACATTATATGGTTCAATAACCAAAAAGCATTATTTTTATATCATGACAGGCTTTATAATAATTTTCACTGACTTTGTGTATGTGTCATCAAACATGTTAAAATGTGTGTACAGTAGTCTGCATGCATGACACACATTTGGAGGCCAGAGGTCAGTTTCAATTAGTCTGATTCACTTCTTGGTCACTTTTTCCAGTAGGTTTTAAAACAGCATCTCTCACTGAACATGATGCCTGCCTAGCTTGCTAGATGGCTGGCCAGTGAGCCCCAGAGCCCTCCTTTCCCCACAACCTTGGCAACAGAATCAAGGCACACAGTGAGATCCTAGCTTTTAAATATAGGTGCCATTGATCTGAACTCAGTTCTACACAGTATCTGCCTACTGGGCTATCTCTCTAGCTCCTGTCACTGGCTTTTTAAATGTTCCTCTGCAATATAATTATCCATGATTCTGACTAGGGAGAAATGGGGGTGACAGAATCTAATCATTCAAGATATTTGAAGAGCGGAAAGAAATTCTGCTCTTAGGGAACTTGGAAGGGCCAGCTACTTTGCACATCAAAATCATTGGAACCTGAATTACTCAAGGATAATAAGTTTGGTGATTCATTCACAGCTTGATTCCAAACAGATAATAAGGCCTGACACAAATGGGTACTCAAGTTATGTTTGTTGAATGAAGATCTGACCTTGAAAACTCAGTATACTATCAATGCCCATGTCTTAGCAAAATGGGTCTTATTTTTTTGTTGTGATGAAGTCCACTAATCCGAAAGAATGGGGAAACCATTAGGTATAGTATTAACATAAACATCTGCAATTATTCAATGCTCACTACTAGTTAAACTAACTCTTTACCAGTATAGCTTGTGCCTGAGTGTTGCTGTGATCATTTACAGCATCTACAGCTCTTCATCAATGCTACCCATTCATAGGAATATGACTCTTACCCTAGGATAGTGTGTCACTCATGTACATGAGATATACCAAGCCTCAGGTCTCATATTTTGCTGCTTGCTATGAGATCAGAGATAGGTTGGTTGGTGTTTTTACTCCTCTGATATTTACTGTCCGATATCTGGAAAATAAATATATTGCTAGCTCATATACCTATTTCCTAGCTGCCGATATTGAATGAAATATTAGTTACAAGTATCTTAGCACAATGCTCGGCACAAAGAAGAATAGATTTCTGTTAGCTGTTATTATTGACTATAATTAGTTTTTAAGATCTGTCTGCATACATATTTGTTTACAGATGTATCTAAATCCCTCCCTGTGTTTGCTGGTTCTAAGTTCAAGTAAAGTAATGTAAATTACAAGGTTGCTAATGTTGAACATTAATGTTCATTATAGATTAAAACATGAAAATTTTACCTCCTCCAGCATCCCATTTAATCTAGCTGATTAAGAAAAGTTCCCTTATGAAAATGTCAGATTCACATGTTCCGTGGGTGATTCCAGGTGTTTTGGTTCACTGAGCACAAGGCCCGGCCTTAAATTAAAGGTAGACATGGGGCCATTTGTGAACACAGACTGCATAATCAACTTGGGAAAGTCCATGCTCTGCCTCTCAGTCCCCTGGCTACCATCATTGTCATCTGATCCAATATAAGATGAACAGTTTCCCTTTCTGAGTGATCTCACTGGCTTCATGATTAATATCAATCAGCTTTCACACAGGCACTGCTGATGGTAAGGCACCATGCTCCAGTATTATAGAACTCTGGAATATACTCACAAAGCCAACGAACGTGTGGGTACTTTTCTCATATATTTTTAAATAAATTTAATAAAAGCCAGAGACTCTAAGAAAAAATAAGTTGACAAGAAGCTTAGAAATCATATCGTTTGCTGTTGAAGAAATTACAGATATTTGAGTTAGAGGGAAAAAAGGCTCAGTGAAGAAAGTGGCCCTCGACACTTGTATGTATGTCATGTGAAAGCAGATAGACACGGCAGCTTTGCTCTTACAGAGGAAAGATTAAAGCAATATGCATGTAAAGGATGTGCCCCCATTGATATTAGCTAAATGAACTAGTATTTATGACATGCTTAATGATGCTTTAAGGTACTTTGCTGCTGACTGTCCTTCCTAAGCTGGGGACCATGGGTGGTCAGGGGTCTTTCCAATGCCAGGTACTCTGACTTATATCTGGGATGCTATCGTTCTGTCCGGTGCATGGTTTCATCTTGGACCTACAGATAGTCATAACATCTGTTGAGAGACTCGCTGAGACCAAGTTCAGGACCAACATCAAGTTTCCAATGAACAAATTGTTTTTATTCAATACTACAATGTCCCTGACAATTTGTCCTTAGCCTTTAGTCTTCTGGTTGGTGCTATTGATAAAACAGAACCATGCTTAGTTGGAACCACTACCATTAATGGAGAAAATGTATTTAAAGAATATTTACTTCCTTTAACCATAAGTCAGTGATAGCATTCTTGGGAAGCATGGCACATGTCTGTAATGCCAGCACTAGAAGGTAGAGGATCATTATTCTTATTTTAGAATAAGTTGTAAGGTTTCTCAGTATTACCATAAGTATGGATTTGATTTTAATCTCTGCATGGGAACATGAGTGATCTCAAAACAATAAACTTGAAGAAATGGGAATAAAAAGATGTTCTGCAAAAAGTCTCATGGTACCTGCCAAACTAAAGGACAGCAAGCCATAGGAAACTCTAGGTAGACTAAGGAGGAAAAGAGGAGTGTGTGTGTTAATTATAATGCTTGTTGTTGGGACAAGATGCCTGATAAGCAACTAATAGGAGGAAGGTTGGCTTTGGGTAGCAGTGTTGCAGATACAGTGCATCATGGTGGCAGGAGGCTACTTGCTCACATCTGGGCAGCTCAGGCATCCTGGAGATGAATGACAAGCCATCTGGTTCACCTTATTTCTCTTTGCATTGTTTCCAGACTGGATAAATTCTACCCACGTTCAAGGTGGGTCCTCCCTCTTCAGTTAAAGGGCTTTGGGCACACAGACATTCCCACAGGTATAGGATAGTTAAACTGCAATGAAGATGGGCCATCACACAGGGTCTATAACGGTAAACGAGGAGGTCACATGGCTTACATGACAACAATATCCCTTGTCAAGTAGGATCAACAGCAATAAGGGTGTCAGGCCCTGCTTCTTTGCCTAGGTGGTTGCTGGGCAGCCACCCTTGCCTCACAGAAGTACTTTGTCGGGCCTCTGTACAGATGTGGCAGTCTCATGGCAAGCAGCCTATCAAGCATGCATGGATAAAATGCCTTTATGATCTCCTAGCTTTCTTTAGGTTTAACACATGATGACATTTTGATTTTGATAACTTTATAGTAATAATGATTTCATGCCATGGCTCTCCCTTGCCTTAAGCAATCAGCTGTAAAATATAATATTTTATCCATATTTCTATTTTCTAAACAGAAGATAAAGCCTGTCCTGTGTAGCAGATGCCCTTGGGCCCTGGAACAAGAACTTGGGATCAAAGGGAAGCACAGCATTGTTTTCCCTGCAAACTGGCTCATGTGGTCAGTGCTGGTGGGAGTATTCTCCCTTCAGTTAGGTAAAGGGGCTACTGAAAGAGTCATATGCACACACAGATGGAATGATTTTGAAGTTTGCAGTAGAATCTGAGTGGGTATCCTGAAAATGCCAATAAATTTGTAAAAGATGGCACTTGATAAAAGTTATGAAAGACTGGAAGGGATTATCATTGCTTCCTCTGCTTTCAGAGCAAATCAGAATCATAAGCCAATGGTTGTAGGACAAGGTACCAGAGCAAATCAGGATCATAAGCCAATGCTGTAGGTCAAGGTACCAATTAGTTTCTAGTTTTTGTTTTTTAATCCTCCCCACCCCACTTCATAGAAAGGAGAGATGAAATGGTTTCTAGAAGTCCAGCACTAACCATTGGTTTATTCTCATCTCTGATTTGCTAATGAACCAGCTCTCTCTCTCTCTCTCTTTCTCTCTCTCTCTCTCTCTCTCTCTCTCTCTCTCTCTCTCTCTCTCTCTCTCTCTTTCTCTCTCTCTCTCTCTCTCCCTCCCTCCCTCTCTCTCTCTCTCCCTCCCTCCCTCCCTCCCTCTCCCTCCCTCCTTCCCTCCCTCCCTCCCTCCCTCCCTCCCCCCCCTCTCTCTCTCTCCCTCCCTCCCTCCCTCCCTCTCTCTCTCCCTCCCTCCCTCCCTCCCTCTCCCTCCCTCCTTCCCTCCCTCCCTCCCTCCCTCCCTCCCCCTCTCTCTCTCTCTCCCTCCCTCTCTCTCTCTCTCTCTCATTCTAATCATATTCTTCAGAATATTGGAGATCCTGGCAGAGCTTATGGTGTGGCTTGATTCCATAAGGTTTGTCTATCTTTTCCAGCCATGTCTCCACCCCCCTTGAGTGCTGCACTGTGATGTGGCAACCTTCCCTAGCACAGTGGGTCTCAGGCAGTGATGTGCTGATGCTTTGATATTTCCCAAGAAGCATGAGTCAGGCAATAGAATTGGCCTCAGATATCACAGACACCAAAGTGAGCACTCGAGGAAGGTTGTAGACTTACGTTTGATATCCACATCCATCTTCTGCCTGTAAATTAAATTATTAATTTTCCCACATGCCTTTTGTTTAATGAGAGGAGCGATGGCCTTTATCTGTGCATGTGTGCAAACAAAACATCACAGCAGGAGCTTCTGAACCGCCCAGATGAGCTGAGCGCTTAAAGCAGACACATGTGACTATCTTGGTACAGTCCGTGCCATTTGTAGAAGTCTTGCTGGCTGCTAGCATCATAGACATAGGAGAACACAGGCTTCAGTGCACCTCCCTACACACATAGCCAAAGATGAAAGCTCCTTTTATGAGTACAAAGGAAAGATCAAAAGAGGGAAAAATAATGGCATTTAAAATGCACATGTGAAATGCAATATTATTATGTGATTGTTTTTTTAGGTTCCATTAGAGTGCTACTGTTTTCTGAGACCAATGGTGGTTGATTACGTTCCATGTTTCAGGTAGTAAGTACCCATATCAACTTGATTTTGGACTTTTTTTGCTCTATGAATTCTATAACATCTGGTCTTTCCAGATTCTCACAGCAAAATCTTAGTAGTTAAATATGAGTCTGATCCCCAAGGACACAAATGCCTGTGTTTAATTCTAAGTTCATAAAGGGCCATGTATATATAAGTAGGTAGTTTATTAGCAGAATTTCCTATTATTAATTAGGAAATTTTATTTATTCATTTATTTATAATATATGTGTATATAAAATATCCCAGTCATGTTCACCTCTATTTCCTACCCTTAATCTTCTCATATATTGAATAAACACCTTTTTCCCAGTAGGCTTTCTTGCTATTTTCATGTCCTTTAAAAGGGCTTGATGTTTGTTTTTATTATTATGAATTACTAAGGTTTGCTTGCATGAACATAGATATGGGGCTTATTTACTAGAATATGGGTAATGCCCATCCCCTGGCTACATCTTCTCTGTAGTCATGGGTCTGTAGAGAGGATGGGCTCTCCCAGGCTGCACTCCTGTTCAAGACAGAATGACAGAAGTGATCTTAAGCAGTTCTGTGCACATAACCATAGCTGTTCTTCGTTCCTGAGTTCAAACGCTGTGTCCGGTCTAGAAGTCAGTGATTTACACCCGTCCCCCATTTCTAGCTCTTAGCTCTTTCATGTTCTCCTGCAGTGGTCCCTGAGCACCAAGAAGAGCGATGCAGAAGTTCCATTAAACAGGAAGATAAGATGTGCTACTCCTTACAGAAAGGCCAATAAATATTTTTTGTTTTGTTTCATGCTATTCAGGTATTGGAATTGCTGCCAACTGGGGAGCAATGTAATCCTATGTCTTAATTCTAGAGTGTTTGATTTATGATTGCATGACACGAACGCTTGTCACCTTAGTGATTGCAGAGGATTTCAGACTGTTATTTTAAAGATTTGTTAGTGCTTGCCTTTGTTTTATAAATGTCAGTATCTTCTTTAGGGATCTGAAGTTCACCTCTCCTCAGTAAGTGGAAATGATGTATCCATTTATTAAAATTAAGTGTAAACTTTAAGATGAAGCTGAAAGAGGAATGGGCTTGAACAATCCTCTCTGTCAACTTTAACAGTTGTTAATTATTCTCCTATTTGTCAGTCATCCCAGTGGGGGGAAACTAGTTTTTGATTTGTTACACAGGGTGGCCTTCCATTGTAAAAATGATGTCATTCACTTGATGTGTGGTGTCGCATTTTTTAATGCCACACATTATAGACTGTGGTGTCACCTATCAACATTTCGTTTTAAGAACACATAAAGTTATATCTTTAAGAAACTTAAGAGATCTGAGCCTGGAGAGATGGCTCAGTCAGTAAAGTGCTTGGCATGCAGTCTCAAGGCCCAGAGTTCATATCCCCATCTCCCATGTAAAAATCCAGGTTTAACAGTGGGTGTCTATAACGCCAGTGCTGGGTGAGGCAGAGACAGGCAGATCCCTGGAGACTAATGGTAACCAAATCAATGAACTCCAGATCTAGTGAGGGAACATGCCTCATAAACTAATGTAGAAAGAAACTGAGGAAGACATCAGCCCTAAATCTCTGGCCTTCACATGAGTACAACTATACAGGATGCTGCCACTGTCACAGTTTTTATTTCTGTTGCTGTGAGGAAATACCAAGGCCAAAAAAGCAAGTTAAAGAGGAAGTTGTTTATTTGGCTTACACGTCCAGATCACTCTTCATCATCGAAGAAAGTCAGGACAGGAACTCAAACAGGGCAGAAACCTAGAAGCAGGAGCAGATCCAGAGACCATGGAGGAGGAGAAATGCTACTTACTGGATTGTTCCCCAGGCCTTACTTAGCCTGCTTTCTTTTAGAACCCAGGATTCCCACACCAGGGATGGTACTACCTATAGTAGGTTGGGTCTTCCCCCATCAATCACAAAATTAGGAAATGACCTATAGCTGGGTCTTAGAGAAGCATTTTCTCAATAGATGTTTCTGCTTTCAGATGACTCTAGCTTGTGTCAAGTTAACATAACACAGCCAAGACAAACTTATATAACACCCACATGTACATATTCACACACACATGAACACAAAAATACAACATATATACACACAACTGCTTTAAGCATGTTGTTTAATATATCTTAATAATTAATAAGGAAAAAATCCGAAGAACTCTCAAACACTCCCAGTTGGACAAAAGTCTTTCAATGTCAACTATAGTATCTAGTGAAATGAGAGAAGGTATATAGCTTTAAAAAAAAAAACTATATTCCTTTAGGAAAATGGTTTCCTTTTAATATTTTTTATAAATTTGCTATGCATTGCTATGTAAGTATAATTAAAAGACATCTAGATATACAGCTTGTAGACACCCATTTCACCTGCATTTCATTAGGGAATATCTGGCCTTTTACATTTTCATAGAGCAAGTATCCCAGAGGCCTCTTATCTGCTTAAGTGCATATGTTTCAGTCTCTGGGTGAAGCCCCTGACTAGTTCGGAATTGACCCTTTTCTAAGCCTCGGTGGAGTTTATTCACAGGACCACCTTTGTTCCACTTTGAATTGTGGACTTGTTTCTCACGACCATTTCAAAGGAGCCCTCTGCTGGACAGCTCTGTGTGATGTCACACGCACACACATAGTTACATGTGATTTATAGGCCACATCTAACATAGCCCCAAACCCATGCGCACCTACAGCACCGCTGCTGCAGGCTGCATGCCTCACTGGAGCCTGGTTTGTCATCACTTTCTCGTATTTAATGAACATGCAATTGTCTAAAAATAAAATGTTCATCCTTAAAGTTTACTGTAAATCACTGTACATCAGCATATTCCCACACATGAGATAATCGTGCTAAATGAACGTTCATTACCAATAATTTTAGTAATGAATTATTCAGCTGATTTGCAATTATCACCCACATTTCTAAAGCAATTACTTTATTACATAGGTATTTCATGTCATTGATTTTACTTGTCTGTGTGGCATATGTAAATGTAACGGATCTTTACATCACCGTATTTTCGTGTGTATTTGTTCAAGGCCATCAGGTTGTGAGGGTGTATGCTTAATACTCACATTTCAAGAAACTTACAGGTGTCAGAAAAGAGCTATAAAATGATGGACCACCTCCCAAGAAACAACCCTGAACCATGAAATTATAGAAGTGTCATGTTTTACTGAGTAGTTTATTAGTTGACCAACTGGCTTATATTGTCATGATTATATTTTTAAAGCTATTATTGAAAATGTGATAAATAATAACTTACAGTTGAACCTATAGTTGGCCCAGGCTGTGAGACAGCACAGGGAAATCGCAGTTCTTTAATAATTATTGTTTTAAAATATTTCCATGATTAACAATAAGATCTAGTGATTAATGATGAAAAAGTATTGTTAGGCCACTCCTAACTTGTTACAATATTCATAATTATTCAAATTGATTCTTTTGAACATTCCTAAGAAAATTATATATATATATGTATGTATGTGTATATATATATATATATATATATATATATATATATACATAGCTTTGTAGTAGCTTATGCATACAATTGTACTTGGTTTTAGAAATATAATCAAGTACTCAGCATATGATATAAATTTAAATAATTTTGTCTAAATAAACAGAAGAGCAAAAATCATTCATTCTAGAGACATAGTTTTAGATAGTCTTCAGTCCGTGGAGACAGCCAGACTCCCATGGGTCAAAAACTGTAACTGCACAGCCATTAACTCAAATGTTTGGCTACTTCTGTGGAGAGGGAGGTGGCTAGAAAGGAGGCAGAAACCTGCCACATTTTTTCATGGGAAAAAATTGTTTCATGAAGAAAGAACGGTGGCTTCTGAAAATAGTATGAGTCCAACATGAACAAAAGCACATTATGATTTAATGAAAATATTGCTTAGGTATCTATTTCTGTAACCAGTGTTCTGCCATGCCCCAAAGGGGAGACAGGATGAAGAATTAGAGCCTCCATTTGCATCTGAGAAATTATAATCTTAGCTGGTGTGGCTGAGTGCGTTGCTGGATAGCGTCATGGAACTTGTACATCTTTAAGTGCATCAGAGAGCTTATTCTTTGCCGTTTCAGTGGAATGTATATTTACAAGTTTCTGTGCTTACAGCATCTGCAGATTACACATCTACTGTAAAGTCTACCTCCAATTAACCCTATAGCCTGCACCAGGGCTTAGGTAACACTTGCAACCTCTCAATGCATGTCACAGCTTGTAAGTTTACACATATGTGTACCCACACATAGAATAATAATAATTCTCAAGTTTAGTATATATGAGTGATTTTGTTTTTGTTTTGGGTTTTTGTTTTGGTTTTTGGTTAGTTGGTTAGTTGGTTAGTTTGGGGTTCTTGTTTGTTTGCATTTGTCTTTGTTTTTTGATACAGAGTTTTCTTGTATAATCCTCACTGCCTGGAACTTGCTCTGTAGACCAGGCTGGCCTCAAACTCAGAGAGCACCTGCCTCTGGCTCCCGAGTGCTGGGATGAAAGGTGTTCATCACCACTCCCCAGCATTTTGTGTATACTTTCAACTGGCCTTAAACTCAAGATCCTCCGGCCTCAGCTTTTCCCCAGTTGATATTGCATCATGCCAAGCTTAGAGTTGTATGTTCACAATTGCCATGGTCGTTTCTGTCCATAGGCAGTTTGTTGAGTGCTAGCATCATTCTGCCTCTCCTCCTTCACACAGAATAGCATCCCTGAGACTCACAGACATGATCTGGGGCCTGGTGATGGGCTACTTTGTCTTAGAGAAACCACAGATACTGCAAGCAATATCTTCACAAGAGATTCCACCAACCTCAGAAACGAAGAGATTCTCTGTCAGAAACAAATGTCTTTTGGTTGATATCTCTACAAATCCACAAAGCCTGCACACCTGGAGTTGAGAAATGGAGTAGAAAAGAACGCCAGCTAGGTGACTGAGGGATGGCTCCTTTCTGTATGCCTAGTGGCCCATTGTGCCAATAAACCACAGGCTGACCTACATATGCATGCAGCTGCTGCCACGAAACAGGACAAAGCCATCACAAATAGAAGTGGGAGCAGCTTACAAAATGGCAGTTCTTATTAACTAATTAAGAGGATCAAGTGGGGGAATGCAGTATATCCCAATGTATATAATGTGCTATAATCTTGTAACCTTAATACCCTGAGCAATAGACTCTGAATGATGGCTGCCTGAGCATCCATGTGTTGGAGCACAGAAGCACATACTAAAGCCACAAAAATCTTCCTGAACATGTTCTGTCCAAACCTCATCTTTTCCCACCATGTTTAACATCTTTCAAAAGAAACTGCTGTTTTGTGAGGCGATGCTTCTCACTGCTGGCTACTCTGTAGTCATGTTTCTCAAAGGTCATTGCATATATTTAAATTTTTCCTGAATACCCAAGGATTGACAAACCCTTTTCATCCAATTTACAACCTTTTTCATCAGTGTAATCAATTAGCTTTCCTGAATGAATATGTATATTTGGTTGTGATACCCTTGAGGCTCTGAAGGGACAATTCAGATGCATCCACAGAAACTGATCAACTAACTTGCAGCTAGTTAGAAATCTCAGAAACCCAGGGCACTGGCTTTTTAGTTAGGGAAAAATAATTCTTCCTTATTGAAATTCTAGCCACTGTGACTCTCTCTACTTTTGACTGCAGTGTTTCCATTTGGGGGGTCATTGTAGCCCACATTGCTCCTACCTCCTTTGCTTCCTAGTGTGCTTCTCAAAGATTTGTTAAAAGTCAGCCAGTAAAAGGGAAAATATTTTTCCAGTCTCAGCTTCTAGGAGTGATTCCCAACACAGAAGTGGCCCTGGAGTGATGACTGATGCCATTGTCATTTGTTTTTGCGGTTCAGAGCTGTATCAGATGATACGGCCAGTTTATATTTTGCTTTGTGTAATGTCTTCTAATTAGTCAAGCTCATCCGTGGTCTAATGAGAGGATTTAACATCACCAGATAACACAATTCCTAGAATAGATTCTCAAGGCAATAATATAGGACCCAGTTTTCTAGACTTGTCTACTTAGGGAAGAAAAGAACAGTGCAAAGACGTTACCTGAATATCTGTGGTCACAGAAATGGTCAGGTTGCAAAGGACATGCCTTATAATTGAAACCCTTAGACCCTAAGCTTTTGTCCTCTCAATAGTTTTCTCCAGTAGAGTATTCAACAAATCCAATTGACTGTCCCAGATAGAGCAGCCTTTAATCTTCCCACAAGATTGATAAAGAGAACAAGAGCCCCTTGCCTTACTGGAATAAATAGGTTCTCCCTTTGAAAGGACAACCACTTTGGGATTGAGCTGGGCTAAAAATGGAAAGGCCATAATTTGATTCTAACCCTATGCAATAATCCAAATCTTTTATATTATAGCCCACAAAGTCAGATTGACAGCAAGACTCAGTGCATTCACACTGTCCTGCTCAAGTAGAGCTATGGCGAGGATCTTCCCTGTGGCCACTGCAGTCAGTGGTAGCAGAAGAGAGTCAGGGACCAGGGAAAGGTGTCTGATAATGGTCAGGACTGTTACAGGCTTCAAGGAAGCCCAACTCTCTCAGTGTTTCTCAGCAAATGTTTATCGCTATCTCCTTATACTGGCTGTCAAAGTTGCTGATACATAAGTTTTCTGGGAATCTTGGGATGAAGGTAGAAATGGGAAAATTAAGCCAGAAAACATCAAAGTACTGAAAATACATGGTGATGTGTTTGGGCCATCACACACCTATGCCAATCATGTGGAATTAGAAATCGTCTTGGTATGTAAGAAATTTTAACTGATACTGCAGGTTCACATGCCATCTCTGAGGGTTCAGGAGCATAAGGAGAGGACACGTGCTGCCCAGAGAGAGTGATACTCTGGTCCTGCTGTTCTTTTTAGTGAGATTCAATAATGCATGTAAGCAATGTTTCCACAAGAGAAAGAAAACTGCCCAAATGGCAGGGACGTGGAAAAAAGAGGAAGAACTGTTGCTGAGACATACTTTTTTCTGGTAGAGGGGAAATCACAGAAGGAAAAAAAAACATATCCTAGCAGAATCTGCCGGTACTTAAACCTCGATATGTGAAAGGGAAGCTATATGCAAGACTGGACTGAGCATGTGAGAGCTATGGGACATTGCTCCAAAGGGGGAAAGACTGCCCCACATGATAGATGAACCTATGTTTATCTGTGCTCTCGTGCTATTAATAACCCAGCTGGAATATTATACTGTGATCCTACCAGCTCAGGGCAGGAGCATTGGATCCATGGTGAGACTCACCAAGCCATTCTGCATGCTGACCACCTCACCAGCCTCTTATGAAACAATATTTCAGCATTGTATTTATCTGGAGCACAGATTTTCCACATTGGTTAGAAGATGACAAAGACAAAATGAAAGATGTAGCCAGACCTAAAATAAATTCTTTGTTTTTTGGCAACGATCACTTATTTGGCCTGCAATTGATTGTCAGTTACAGCCAATGATACAAAATGTGGCTTCAGTGCGCAGATCTGTGGCAATAAAGCTGGGTACGTGGAATGTGGACGGGGATGTAATTTTCACCACTGCCGAATTTCCAAACTCATCCATATTCACACAACAATGGGTAGCATTCTAATCAGAACAAAAAATAAAACCACTCTTTTTAGAAGCCCAAGGAAGTTTTGGAAACTGGTTTATGTAGCATGATCCACACTAGTTTTTAGGAAATACATGGGCAAGGTTTGTGTGAGATGGTGGGTATGAAAGCTACTATGAGGAGGCCATGACTGTACCAACCTAGGCTGCAGAAAGAGAGGAGACAACAGTATGTGTAATTAGATGTCCACAGTGCTGCAGAGGAGAGAGAAATAATGCACATGGTTTTAGCCTGGTTGCTCCCTGGATCTACCCTGAGTGTTCCCTGGCCTTAGCCTGGGTGCATTCTAGAAAAAAAATTTGACCAGGGTCTTCAAGAAGCATTTCCCATTTGATTTGTGGTCATAATCATACACAATTAACAATCTTAGCCATTAAAAGTAAGAATCCTAATGGGAAAAATTTTAATGGGTCTTGGATTTATAAATTAAGACCCTCCCCAGAGAAAGTACACAGTTTCTAAATGGTCCTTGATAAATACAAGAGAAAGCCTACGTTAATGGAAGTTAAGTTTTCGAGTTAGTTAAAAGAGGTCACGAATTAACCCAACTGTAAGATTTCCTCCATTTGTCAGTAGCTGGGAAAGAAACTCAAACTAGAACATTTAGTGGTAAAAGATCTTTTCCTGGTCACATTCCTTACTCAGGCTCCTGAGGTCATTTACAGAGGCCCTAAAGGGCATCCAAGAAGTGCTCAGGCAGCAAGGTATACATATGTGACTTGAAGAAGACAACATGTTAAACCTCTGCTGTTAAGTTGAGGATAGCAGAAACCAGGTGAGACCTAGCATCTCATGTGACAAAAGAGAATTCTAAGACACCTGTCTCTAGCCCAGGTGCCTGTCATTGTCCTGTTGTTGATGGATTGACAGATGGCATCCAGGTGAAAGGAGTCCCCTGGACCCCTCCAATCTTTTATCCTTAGTGGGAGACCTAGCATAGTAGGTTCTTGTGCATAGTTCTTTGTGCATGCTCTTGAGACTGCAAAGACCCTATCGACTATGAATTAAGATAGCATTGATGCCTAACTTTAATCAATTCTTCCTTAACAATGTGTATATATGTGCATATATACACATATATATGAGCTAATCTCAGCTGTTTATCATTATAGCCTGAAACAATGGTCCTTTTTATCTCTAGGATGTGGGAAATACAGAAAGCCAATAAAAAGAAAACACACAAAAAGAACTGTTTTCAGGCAAGCCCATTGTTTTATTAAGGTTAATTTCTACTATCCCAGAATGGTAATTTAGCACATTGCTTGGTTGCTTGATTCTAGTTTTGTTCAGATATATTCTCTGTCTGTCTCTCTGTCTGTCTGTCTCTCTCTCTCTTTCTCTCCCTCTCTCTCTGTCTCTGTCTCTCTCTCTCTGTCCCCCCCCCCTCTCTCATTTTTTTATTTTTTGGTTTGGTTTGCATTTTGTTGTTGTTGTTATCCCCCCTACCCGGGGGCAGGGTCTCTCTGGATAGCCTTGGCTGTCCTGAACTCTTTAGACCAGGTTGGCCACCAACTCAAAGATCTACCTGCCTCTGCCTCTCAAATGCTGGAATTAAAGGTATGAGCCACTATCACATGTTCAGTTTTCTTATCAGTAGAGCTACATCACTGAAGCAACACACATTCTGGTTCATCTCATCTCCAAGACTCTGTCACCAACTGTGCTCAAGAATTTCAGAAAAATGCAAAGATTTTGGAAGTTGTAGACTTACACACTTCCTGGAGATTTTCCCTGGTACCCTTATTTGTTTAATAAACAACTTGAAGATGCAATTGCATGGATATTTCCTATGATTTTTGGTGTGTATACAAATTGTCGTTGTTAATTAGATTACATGCCCTAGTAAAATCTTTATAGAGATTTCTGGAACACATTTTATGAACATCACTAAGCATTCTTTCTAGTGGCAATGAGATAGTCTATAGTAAAATAATAATAGTAATAATAATAATAATAATAATAATAATAATAATAATAATAATAATATATTAATATTAGCAGTGCAGGAAGGCCTCCAGTTTTCGGGTTATCTGTACCTTCTAGTGTAAGAACCTTGTTGGGAATTATTCTTATTAGAAGTCATCTAACCAGTGTTCATTTATTTCCAAGAATATCTGACTTGCTCTCTGCCGAGGTGCCGCACCCTATCATTGCAGCGTTCTCATGTAAAACTCACTTTGATGTCATCATCTTCTCATGTCAGTGTTGTCTCCTCCTGGGCCCATCCTCTCTCCTGCATGAGCTGCTGCCTTGACTGTTTCCATTCACTCGGCTCTTTGTGGATCTTCATCCAGCTTCATGCTCTGGAAGTTAGCCAGCATTCTCACACACCCCAAAAGGACGAGACAGAAAAGAGCTGCACCCCACTTTCTGTCTTACATCCTCCTTCTCACAGGGCCCAGCAATCATGACAGCTTTGTACCAGCAACGCCACTGTCCCATCATTTTGTCCACTAAAGCTCTGGACCTGCTGTACAAACATCGTGAGGTCACATTGTTCTGTTTAACACATAAGAAAATGAATTAGTTAGGACTTTTATTTTTGTTATCTATAAATTGAATATTTTCTCAAATTTATTTCAAATTGTAGAGATAATTTTGAATCCACTGCTTTAACCTTCCATTGAGTTCACCCTCTGAACTACTTTTTACTTGTATATCACAATGCCCTTATGAAGACATAGATAGAAACATGGAATGATTCTAGGTATTACAGGACAACCTAGCAGAAGAAACACTCTCATTATAGTAGACTCAGTTAACATTCAGTTTTATGCTATTTACTTTCTGATCTAATTATATCTCATCTCCCATGTCTTACTAACTTTCAAGTCAATCAAATATGATGCTAAGAATGGTATTATAGGGTGAGGGAATTGTTTGACTACAAATCTAGCAACTCTATCAAAAAAGAAAAAGTATCAAATCACCAAGACTCACAAGTCCACAAAAGCTGTCTCCCAGCAATTCCTTAATTAATTCCATGTTTCTATTAGCTATCTTTAAAAATATTCCTTAGATATAAACCATAGTTTTATATCTCTGATTGTAGATTACTTATATTGTAGCACTTGAACATATGTATAATTTGGTACACTTCTGTTTTTTCTATTCAGGTAGAACATGTGTGTGTGTGTGTGTGTGTGTGTGTGTGTGTGTGTGTGTGTGTGTGTGTGCATTATGGGTAGATAGACATGCACACATGATATTAGTTCTTTGGTTTCTATTCAACGATGCTGTTGATGCATTCTAAAAATATTTCAAACCTTTTCTATGTTTTTAAATTGAGAACTCCAAGACGCACAAAGAAAAATTGTAAGTTCCCCTCTTTCAACTGTGGAAAATCAGATGGTTAGTAATGTTTCCTGTTATATGTCCCTTATCCTTCCTGATAATTATGTTATGCTAGTTGTCTGAGTTTTACACGTGTGCACTTACATCTCTAGAAGTTCTTCTGTGCCCAGGATCACCAGCCTTCCAACATGTCTGCTTTAGTCTTACGATATTTTTAATTCCACCCTACGTACGGTGTCTCCTTCCGCCCCACATCCTCTCGGTGGTTACATTCATACACTTACTTCCGACTTGCTGATTTACATTTATTCTGAAGTCGTCCAGTCTGTATTTTCTTATGTGGATCGTTACACAGTTCTTCATTTTTTTTTTTTTTTTATTCTCTCCCAGTTGCACTGAAAAAAAATATTCCATTGTGGAATCTCTAGCCAGGAACTGACTATTGTTCTGCCCACTTCTGTACACTTTGAATTTGTACCTACCACTCAGGCCTCACATTGGCATTCTCTTCTTCTCCATCTTTCAGTCTCTCCCCCCACCCCACTCCCTCTCTCTGGTGTTCTGTACAGCTTTCTGTAAGTTCTCTCCTCTATCCCATTTGTATTCTTCATTTTTCTCTAGTGGGACAGCATGGGGGGTTTGCATGTGGTGCATATGAACAGTGGCAGATTATCAGCGGCTGTTAGGTCAGGGTAAGAGGATAGACTTGGGGGGGGGGACTGAGGAACTCAAAATGTCAGAGGGACTGGTTTGAGAAAAAACAACTTTTTTTTTCATCTGCATTTCCATAAGGATTATAATCACATTAGTGGCTAAGCGGATTTTAATGTTGCTGTGAAGATATCTCCATCTGAATTGGCAGGACGCAGAAGGGGAGTCTTGGTGATGCTGGTTCTAGAGTGTTGGAGGACTGCTGGAACTTCTTCACATCTGCATCCAGAAGCCTCATCTGTAAGCCTGGGTGGTGTATGTGAGCCGCCAGCTCTGAGGGCACATGGTTTTATGCCTTATTGTCGTACGTATTGTTCAAAGGAGATTTAAGAGAACTCTCTAAGCATTGACACACCACGATTCATGGTTCTTCTTTTCTGAAAGTTGATGTGTCTGTGAAGCAATTGATCTGCTGGATGCCTTCTCTCCGCTAAGTGATACTCCCCACAGATACTCTGGTCCTACAGTTCCCTTCTCCACATGTCGCCTTCCTTAGTCAGTCTTACAGTCTGCCTCTAAGGATCCCCTCCACACCTCCACAGTCATCTTTCAGCTCGGTTGCTGTTTGTTTTAACCCAAACACTCCATTGCAGGAACCTTCCAGGAGTAGCTCCGGTTCTATCCTAGTCAGGGTGTACCTCCTGTTCCTCTGACTGGGATTTATTTATTTATTCTCATGTCTACATGCTCATGCACCATGTTACTGAATTGTGCTTTTATTAACGAAATCTTACAAATTAGTAATCGAAGTCTTAAGATGTAGATACTGATAGCTAAACTTCTGTCCTGTTTTGTTTTGTTTTAACCCCTGTCTATTCTCTTAAACAATGTTTCTTGGGCCTCCATCCACTTTTAAGTGCCCTTGGTCTACCAAACACATGCTTCCTGGTCTTTACCAAAGCCACTGCACCGTGACCAGTGAGTGAGGAGATTATAATTCTCTTAGATAATGAAAAGAATTTCAATTCAAGGAAAACTGTTGACACAACTCTCCCAATTACTTTTCTCATACTAAGTCATAACCTCAAAGATGAAAATATTTTTCCAAGACCTCCAGTTTCTGTGTCACAGCCTTAAAGCTTCTAGAGGCAATTTGAAGCACTTTATGTAACTACCATTTATTCTCAGGTAATCACACTGGGTAGGAGTTTGCAGATTTGATGGATATCCTTTTCAGAAACAGTGGTCTTCATTAGTCATGCTGAATCACCTTTACAGCAGCCTCTAGAGCGCCACCAACTGGTTCAGTAATTTGTGCTGCACAGGGACCCTCTGCAGCCCTGGACAGAAGGGTACTGCACTCTCTGAAAGATCCAAATTCAGCCACAGTGAACAGTACCATGTATACATTTTATGCTTTGGAGGAGTTGAATTTTCCCTTCTCCTTTTCCTTGATGAGAGTATCAACTCCCTAATCTTCTGATGTTCCATTTCGTTCTGCATCAGCCGCACCAAAATCTTCTTCCCCCAGCTTTCATCTTGGATTATTTTTTCCATCTTCTCGAGGAATGCTTCATCCTTTCTAATAAACTGGGGCATGCGCAGATATTTCTCAGACTCACACTTTCTTCACTTGAGAGTTTTCTCTCATTCTTCGCTAGGGTCGAAGTTGGGGGTTGTTGCAAGTCTGAACAGAAAATTCTTGATTGGGCTCGGTTGTTTCTGCCTAATCACATTTGTTCTTATTTGGTTTTAATCTGCAATCTTAATTTATTGCTTATTTTAAAGGGCTGGTTTTATAAAATCTTTATGATTTTTCCATAAATTTTCTGTTTTATGTACATAATCTTAATTGCTGAGCACAAACTTGATAGGCTCATTTTTGATCTGACCAATGCTGAAAGAACTCGGATGCTCCTGTTTTCTATGTTACCAAACAGTCTCTAATATTATGTTAACAGGGTAAAATACTATGTTGGAGGCATGTAGTAAGCTCATTAACTTATAGCACTGCAATTTTAAGTAGCCCTTCACTGGGACATGCATCTTCGAAATGTTTACTAAATGGTGGTATCTGCCAGATGCTATTGTGAATTACATGATAGAGAGAAACAAAGCAGTTTTCCTTTCTAGAGGAACTGGTGGTCTGTTAGCCAACAACAATCTATGCAATAGGAGTCCAGTCTCTCAGAGCTGTCAATGGCAAACAGTGAGGGTCCAAATTAGGTAGAGGCTAAGAAAGTCTGTAGAGAAGGGAACTCTCAAGCTAAATTTTATTGGGTAGAGAAAATGTCACATGAGCAAGAGATTTCTAAATGTGAGAGACCACGGTACAAAGCATAAAAGGACTCAACATGCTTAAAGGTGATGCTTACTTTAGGTAAAGTTGAGATTTTTTTGGTGGTGGCAATGAGTGTGTGTGTGTGTGTGTGTGTGTGTGTGTGTGTGTTATAGGAAGTACTAAGAAAATTGTTAGTATAGCATAAGCTTATTAGAACTCATCAAGTATCTTAAGATATTTGTAATTTTATTTAAGTGGTTATTTATTTTCATTCACTTTAGAATCATAATTATATATAAAGGACTTCAGAGATGAGAGGTTGAATGACCACTTTGGAGAAAAGAGAAATTAGTGATGGCTTGAACCTCAAGAAACACCAGAGCAAAGATGAATTCAATGGGCTTGCTAGACTGCAGAGGGACAGACATGGGAGCTGAAGGGCTAAACCAAGGATGGGTGGACCAGTCTGTTACCAGCACACGTGGACAGAACACGTGAGGAGACGGTGATAAAGACGAATCTGAGTCACGGAGGAGGTCAGCAGAGTTAGAGGGTGACAATGAGATGATGAGTCTCGCTGTGGAGGTAGGAAGAACTTGACATATTGCTAGACTCTGGTTGGGTGGCTGTGGTTAGGCTGAGACTGTGCAGGCTTAGAGAGTCAGGTGTCGATATGGGCTCAAGGAGCATGTGCTATCTACCCTGAACATCATGCGCTTCGGTGAACATCATCCAAGGACCCCAAGGTTTAAAAGAGGAGAGCCTTAAAACTGTGAATCCTATGGAAGTATCTAATTTAAGAAGAAAATGTGGCCATCCTAGGGAAGGGTGGGAACGGGCATCTTGCTAAGGACAACTGAGCTTCGGTGAGGCAGCTGTCACACTCACTGGGTGGGGGGGGGCATGTGAGGATGGGCAGGGGAGATGGTGAGAGCTCTTTAGGGTGTTGAGCTCAGATCACACACTGCAACACAATCATCCTGGATATGTGAGGCTGCTGTTGTCTCTTTGAATTGTACAAGTTTCTAACTGCTAGTGATCCTGAGAGGCAAGATCACTTAAAATGCTGAGTCTATACTGTAAGGAGGAACCCATTCACACCAGGACCAGTGACCTGCAGTCTTAATGAGGACTTTCCCTCCACCACCATTTGATCCATGATGAAAATGTCAAAGATGCCTGGAGACAAGAACCAAACAGAGTTGAGCTGCTGTCCTACCTTCAAACCTTTGCACAGATGTGGCTGGAAAAGCTTGCAGCATTGGAGCAGCTGGCCTGGCATGGTCAGCCCAGCCTCCGAGTGAGCAGGCCAAAACCTGCCAGCACCAGATGCCAGCAGCCCCAGAGAAGCCTGTGATGAGATGATTCGAGAGCAGAAACCCTGACTTCTTTGTGGCTCAAATAATTAGCGATATAAATGAAAGAACGTGTTAAAAATGTAGGAGCAAGAGAAACGAAATTGAAAAGGGGATTTCTTGGGTACCCTGGGAGAATGAACCATTCTATGGCATGGTGGTCTGAGCAGAGGTTGTTTTACAGCACAGGGGAGAGGCTCTGGAGAACTCACAGGGTTCCAGCTTATCCCAAGAGTAAGAGCGAATCTCCGAGTAACTGTGTAGCATCTACAGAACTTTGTTCATGCTTAGGAAGATTTCCTAGGTTAGCTTGACTGTTACTGCTGACATCAGCAAACTTTCTCTCAGGTGCCAAATCCAGCTCTCTGCCAGTTTTTATAAATTCATTTTTATTGGCATCTAGCCACACCCATTAATTTATGTATCGCCATGGCTGCTTTCAAGCTGCAACCGCACAGTGAGTGGTTGCAGCAGGAAATGTATGGTCTGCAGTGCCTAAAATATTTATTCCCTGGGTCTTGACAGAAAATGTTTTCTGACCCCTGTCTTAGGATGAAAGAATTTTAGCTGGAAAAGCAGCTGTGCCTACATTTATCTTATATAGCTGGACTCCTCTATAGCATAAATACATAGACACATACACACAGCGGGAACAGAATTTACATTTCTAAAACATGCAATCTGCATTCTGACTCTGACTTATATTTTTTAAATGTCACAGAGACTTTGGATTACCCTCTCCCCTCCCCCAGGCTTTGTCTTAATCTTCCTAACTCAAATCTGTCCTTTGCTGCATGTTGTCCTGTCGCTATATTTCAATAGCACTTAATCAGTGATAAAACTGCTTTGATTTATTCCCAGCTGTGGATATTATTGTTGAAATCTGCGTAAGTGATTCAACGTGTTATGATTGGAGCAATAGCATTTAAGAGTCCAGAGGCAAGTCAGAAAATTAATGACTGAGTTTTCTGATGCCTAAATTAACTGCACAGACAGCGCTGAGTACAATGAGAAAGTTCTAGAAAACTTACACTGCAGTATGTGAACTGTGGAGGTGGCGTCTTCGGAACAGGCTCTCATCCCGTACAGTCCCCAAAGGCAGGGCTGTGGTTTCATGTGAAGGACAGCAGGCTGCCCCTTTCTTCTGAGACGCTGTTCGTCATTGCTGGGCTAACACATCTAACACGGCATTCCTCCGGTTTGCAGTAAGATGGAGACCCGGTATGTGGCTGACGGTGGCTCTGTTGATGACTCCGCAGCCTTCTTACAAGAACATTGCTAAGCAAGTCAAACACGAAACAAAAACAAATAAAACCCCTTCCATGACTGCAGGGGTCTGTGTTCAACACACACACATAGGCTAGAGAAAACACACCAAAATGTGACCTTAATCCTAATATCTGGAAATAAAAGCCCCTCAGCATGTTGTCTCCCAAACTATGTGTTTGTGTCTTGTATATTTGTAAAGTGAGTTAGATCCTGAAAAACATCTTAGTCTAGATATTTAGAAAAAAATTAAGTTCTCAGTGTGTGTGTGTGTGTGGTGTGTGTACATTTTTTTGTGGTACACATGAGTGTGGAGGCTATAGGCTGGCATCAGGTACAGTCTTGTGTCACACTTCACCTTATTTTTGAGGCAGAGTCTCTCACTGAACCTTGAGCTCAGCAATTAAGCTAGAGTGGCATGCAAGTAAGTCCTCGGGGAGCCTCCTGCCTCCACAAGCAAATGGTTCTTTGGAAAGCTTTTTACAGAGATGCTGGGCAGCAGGTACTCAGCTGACTGTGCCAAGTCTCCATCCCTCGTGTTCCCAGACTTTAGTTCATTTTCTGTAGCCTGTTTCTTCACTGTCAACTGGCTTTTATCTGAATTGTACAAACTTAGAAGTAGACATGAAATCATATTTTGATCTTTTCTTCTAAATCTTAATTTGTAAAATTAAAGAACTATTCAACATACTTTAGTTGCCACTGGTTTTATTCCATTGTTCCCATGTATTGTTTATAAATACTGTTCTACAAAGCTAAATAGTGTTAGGTGGTCATCTTAGATACAATGTATTACTATATCTCTGTTCTGTTTTAAAGTCAAATTTGTTTCTTTTTTCAGGAGAGAGCTATCTTTTGCTCCTATAGGAATATAGTTATCATAGTTCTTTCTTGCTTGCAAACCTTTTTCGATATGAACTGAAATGACCACACTCATAAGTTTGTTAGCCTTACTCCATCGCCGTTGTACCATGCTCTGAGCTAATTGAGAGCCAAGGCTCTTTGTTTTATCTTTAAATTTTCAATACTTTGTCCAGTCTCAGGCAAGTAACCTGGTTGATAACTGTTTGCAGAATAGAGGGACAATTACTGGAGCGTGTCAGTACTATGTCTCCTTACTTGCTGTGAGTGCTGTCTACCTCCCGTTATGATGCCCATGATACTCAAGTGGAGAAGAAGGCAAACTTTCCAGCTCCAGGCTTCTAGGCAATATTCAAATCTGAGTTCTTTGCTTTCTTGACCACATGGCTGTGGTGATGTGTGTTGTCTCTGGTAGAACTACTACCCGCCGGTTCTGCAGATGAAATAACATCACATCCTAAAGTGGCTGCCCATTCTCGATGCTTGACTAGTGGCATCTCCAGGCCATCACTATACATTGAAACAGGAGCTTATCAGTGGATTTGTTGTCAATAAATTATCATTATTAGTTTGGATTCTTCATCATTTTTTAGACAAGATCAAACATGTACCGCATGCTGGCCTTAAGCTTGAAAGCCTCATGGCTCAGCCTCCCTAGTGTTGGGATTAAGGTGTATACCACCACAGTTAACTCTTTTCACTTATTTATTGTTAATAATAAATTAATAATTATTAATATGGATGTGTTGGTTCTGCATAATAATGGATTTCATTACGGTGCTTTCATATATGGATATTGTGTGTTTTGATTGTATCCATCCCTGTAATTGCCCATGGTCTCCTTCCACCACTTAGAGCCCCCTTCCTCTTTCCATCTACTCCCTCTTCTAGTTTCATGTGCGTCCTGTCCTTCCTTTTTTATATATTTATTTTTAGTGACCCAATGAGTTGCATTATGGTTCCATACAAAATCCTGAGTAAATTATTATTTACAGGAGCTCGAGTCCCTATTTAACCAGTGGCTTTACCACTGAATTAAATATCTTTACCAGCTACCATTACCTGCTTCTAGGTTCAGGAGAGTAGGCTCGAGAGTCCTCCTGCCCTCCAGGAAAGGCTCTTGCACAGGTATTCTCAGTTGCTATGATCAACGCTAGGGAGGCTGAGGCACAAGGCTTTCAAGCTGAAGGTCAGCATGGGATACGTATCTGAGCTCCTTTTAGAAAAGGTGAGTGATTCCAAATAAAAAATAGCAGATTATTGGTAAGGTAAAAAACACAACCTCTTGACCAGAATTCAAATAGCAGTGGTGGCTTCTCTCCTGTGGGGTGGGCCTCAAATCAAGCAATGCAACTGCTCTCTTTCCCCTTTTTAATTGCAGATTTGGAAGCATTATAGCTCTTGTGTAAGATATTTACACAGGCTGGCTTGCTGTTCCTGTGCATCAGGTGTCTGTATAGAAAGAAGTTGGACATTAAGGAAAAGATTGGGCAGATTCATAATCCAGTTGTATGTGCATGTGTGTTTAGATCAGAGGAAGTGTTAAAGCAGGAAGATTAGAAGTTTAAGGCCTGCCTGAAGTAGAAAGTGAATTCAAAGACAGGGGCAACTTAGTTAGACCCTATTGATAAATGGATGGATGGATAGATAGATAGATAGATAGATAGATAGATAGATAGATAGATAGCATGCAGGGTTATAGCTTAGTAGTAGACTGGTTCTGGGTTTGATGGTCAGCACGAAATAAGAGAGGAAAGAAGACAAGAGGGGAGAATGACAGGAGAGAGGAAGGGAAAGGAGAAAAAACAGATTAAGAAGAAAATATATCCTCCACTGATGCTCTCTTTTGACCAAAACCCTCTTTCAATAGAAAACACTGTTTTATATATATGTGTGTGTGTGTGTGTGTGTGTGTGTGTGTATGTGTGTGTGTGTGTGTGTGTGTGTGTGTGTGTGCACAGTCTGATTCATGGCCACAGGCCAACCTAAACATCCCCATCAGCTGCTGTATGTGGCTGAAGTATATTAACAGTGATAATATCTGCATTAATTTCATAACAAGATTAAAATCTGTTCTTTAAAGAAAAGTTTCAATAAAAGCCCTTCCGTCTTGCCAAATTAACGCTGATGCTCTCTTAGGCCGGGACTTGACCACAGCTGCAGCAGAATCAGTGTTAGTTTAATTTTAAATGGTCTTGTGAACAAGAGCTCTCAGACAGGCTCGCAGAGGCCCAGGGGGCACCCTGTTCCTGGAGTGGACTCAGATGGGCTGGCAGTGGTACAGTTTGAAACTGATCACTTCCCACTCCCATCAGAGGCACTGGTTGGATTTTTAGGTAACAAAATTACTGCCCCCCCCATTTTTTTACGCTTTTGTCATAATCACAGAAGCAGTTGGATTCATTAATGAACATAATAGGAGTAGATATATTTCTTAAAAAAAAAAAAAACCAAAATTTCTCATCTAATTTTTTTTTTTTTAAGTAGACCAATCTTTTTATCAACAAACTTTTCGAGGAAATAACTTATAAAGACTGCTTAGTTAGGGAGCAGGTGCATGATGCTGTCTGAGGGTTCTTTCAGACTGTCTTATATACATACATACATACATACATACATACATACATACATACATACATACATACATACATACGCACTCCAACCTCATCCTCATTTTCCACCTCTGACTTCCGGGTTTTGACTGGTCAGTAAAGAAAAGGTATTAGGTATCCAGAGTGACTTCTGAGCAGATGCAAACCCTGAGCATTAGGGGCTCAGACTGCGCATGCGTGCAGTCTGAGTTCATTTGGAGCTGAGCAGGCTCCCCAATGAGGGCACCTCAGCCAGGTGTGCTGGCCTCAGCAAGCCCCTGCTGCTGAGGGAGGTGAAGAGGGCTTGATCTTGTCCAAGCTGTTCTCAGCCAGGCGTCCATTGTTAAGACCTTCCTGAAAGCTGGCAAATGACATTCCCTGGTGTGATTGAGTTTTAATGTAAGCTTGTAACCGTAGATCAAAGCGAGGAGGACATTAGAGCAGGGGCTCTTAAGAATTTTAGAGCCCGAGCATAAAGGAGATAATTACACTGTATGATTTCAGGTTGTGTCTCCCCGTGTGTCACTCAGGAGCCAGGCTTGTCCTGTGGTTTGGAAAGGGCTCCGAGGGGGAGTTTCTGTCTTCTCGGTAGTTTCTGTGTACTTCCTAGAAGACTTTTAAACTCGTGTGACTAGAGAAAGCAGAGTGAACGGCCCTAGCTGGCCAGGATTACCCTTTCTCTGAAGAACATAGTCCAGGTTTACTGTCCATGGACCTCAAAACAAAAGATGGACAAATAGGACCAGCAGTCCTAGTGTCAGTGCTCGGTGTAGTGCAAACCTGAGCACAATTCGACCCCGGCTAGAAGCACCTTTGCCTATGTGGGTTGCCCTCATTTTGAAAACATGTTAGGATAACAAAATCATGCTCTTGACATGGAAAATGCTCTTCAGATTTTTAGAGCTTCAGCGATTAAATATGCTTCCCCTTTGTGCTGTAGCTACCAGGAACTGACCTCCATGTTCTTACAGTTACATTCGTTAGCCTGGATTTCTGGAAGGTGCATCATTTTCCTTTTATAAGTAACTGGTGTTTTTACCCACATAGAAGCAAACATTCTTCCATATCACCCCTTCCATTCCCTATCCAGTAAATATGTGATATCAAATAATCTGTATGAAATTTATTTTTTAAGCTCTAGATAGCTTCATTGTAGTTGGAATACAAGAAAAAAAAAGTTTAGCTATATATATATATATGGAAATTTTGGAAACTATGAAGCACTTACCCTAATTTCAATGATTAGAGGATAATTCGGTCACTTAACATTGTGTAGCCAATCTAGGTTGGGAGTAATGTTCCCATAGCACAGGCTGTGGGAACATGGAATGTACCACTCTGATTGAAATTGCACAGGGGTAACATGAGGTTTGGGTGAAGATATGGCATTGGTTCTTGTTACTAACGTTGGGTCTTTTGTTATGCACCCAACATAGGAATAGAGGTCACATCGTGTTGGACAGTGGGCAGGTATTTAGTGGAGTCATGCTGTTTGAAAGCTGAGCTTCAGTCTTGTTCTCTATGGGAGACGGAGGAAACCAGCCATGGATTTGGGAGGAGGGTACTTCTCAGCCGTTAAATGGTCTCAGTCCCTCTTCAGAAACAAACAAGTCGGAAACCACAGAACAAATGTATTAACCTAGGAAGGCGAGTGATGAAATCTTGATGTCTGCTGACTGGATCCATGGAACTGGATCTCAGTTCCCTTCTGAAGGCAGGGAAGGGAAGTGACCCGGAGGTTCCTGATCTCTACTGTGTTTAACAGGAGATACCGCAGGGCCAGGGTGAATTACACCTTCCTCTGGGCATGGAGCCACTGACATTTAAAGTCACAAGCACTTCACATGTGTGCAGCAGCATAAGAACTGCTCTCTCCAGAAGGCTGCTACACAGAGTGTCCCACACAAAGGCATACCGTTATGTTTGATAGACATGAATTCCAGTGACCAAATTTGCAGTCATTGCACATAAAAACAATCAAGAAGAAACACAATTGTTGCTTACGTTATAAAACGTTCACATTTCACTGAATTATTCTAGTTTTTCTCACTAGTCTGAATGAGTGTAATTACACTTTAAGTCATCTTCTAAGTTTAGATGATTTTAAGGGTGGGTGGTAGAAGAAGTCAGTATAGGTTTAATACTTTTCATTGTGATTATCTGGGCCTTTAGCTGCACACAGTATTCTCTGTTGAGAGAATTCAGTCTGAGAACAGGCAGAAGACAGCATTTCCTTCCATTCCTGAAAAGTCAGTCCTCTCATAGAAATATTTTAAAAGCCATGTGTCAATTGAACATCCAGCTATCTGAGAACTCTTCAGAAGGAAAAGCCAGCTGTTATGGGCTTCACCAACTACAGGGTGATTTGCAGTGTTTTAGAATGTTACAGGTGCAGCGCCCCTTGTCTCACACAGTTGTGACCACTGCACACGACTGTCTCTGTGAGTGCCAGCATGTAGCTGCTTCCATGTCTTACTGAGCCTGCCTGACAGAAACAAACGGTGTTGCCTGCTAAACATGGTGACGTGATTTAACAGGATGCTAATTGGTGACTCCTGGAAGAGACTCGATCCTCCTTTTCAGCAGCCTTTGTCAAATATGTGATGGCTGTTCTCTGTGTAGGAAAGAGCCTTGAAAGGCTTGTGTTCCCGTCACCATAGTGGAGCAAAGGAAGGCCTGGTAAGGCACAGGGGCCCCATCTTCTCCTGACTGGTCCAACACTTGGCCTTTGTGGGAGGAAGATGGCAATTTTCCTGAGGACAGTAATCATTCGGGCTATTGTGTAGTTGTCATGTATTGATGATCCCATTTCAATCAAACATATCTCATCCAGAGAGCTTTTGATGGGAGGAATTTTTGGAAGGGTTTAGGAAGGTTAAATCTGTGGGACATGGCTTCCATCTGGAATGCATTAGCTACAAAGATTTATTAGTCAGAGTGCCTCTGCATAATGTTCCATGCCCTGCATCTCATTTCCAGTGTGATGTCTATATGAGGAGTGATTGTTGAAATACCATAGGTGACAATCAAGTTTGTTATAAAAACAGTAGATGCCCAGAATTTTCATGGTGACCATTTTAAATCCCTCATGAGGGCCGCTAAACAGGTAGAAGATTTGTTGGCAAATGATAAAACTTTAGGAATAGCAACTTGCATAAAATTGTGAAACAGGATGACCCCTTTAAGCAGAAAAAAAGACTATTGGGAAAGTTGAGCAGCGTTTTGTGTCTTTATTTACCCTTTCTCTGGGTAGGATAGTGCTAGTGTTCAACTGTGTGAAGAGGTGCACCCACTTCTTGTGGGGGTCACTTTTATGAGTCCATTTTGTTGATCAATGCACTAGACAAGGAGATCTTTATAGTGTCTCTCATTGGACAGCCTGCAGCTACTTGGCTCTCTGTTGTAATGGGACTGATAGAAATTAGACATTAGATGTTGAAATCTTAGCTCTTTTCATCCCGATGGGGAAAGAGGGCAAAGCAAAATAGGAAGTGAGGCTCACCTAAGCTGTGGAAGGCAGGAGCAGTGGGCGACAGTCTCTGTGCTTCTATGCCTGCCTTGGTGTCATTCGACAAGTAACCTAATGAAGGCAGATATGTCCCACAAAAGATCCTGTACCATCAGAGTGGAACGGTGGGATAAGTCACCTTCCCTGTCCTGTTATATCTTATTGAAACTGAGGTACAAAGGGCTTATTCCAGGTAGAAGGACAGTCACCATCCAATACTTACTTGTACATTTAGGTCATGTTGCGATGCTCAAGCTGTGTTCTTCCCTCTTCATGTCAGAAAAAACTTGTATCCTGTATCCTGGACACAAGTTTAGTACTGCGTCGCTCTCCACGGATTACAGAGTAATGCTGGAGAGCAGCACTTTTCTTGTGCCCTCTGATTGGGATTTTGTGTCATCAGACAGTTTATGCCAAGCTAGAGGGCTCAGAGTGGAGTCCAGACCACGAATGCATGATAGAAGGGAAATCATCAAGCCTCAAACAGGGTTTAGGCTTTTTAATTTCTGGGTGAACATCAAGAGAGGCCTCAGCTTAATTTGTGTGAATCTTCTGCACTCACTCTGTCAGATGTACACTAAGACTGGTGCGGCTGGAACATAGCGTCCCCTACAGAGGGCATAGTCCCAGACACCTCCACGTAGGCCATTTTTGTTCAATGCAATGCATTTGGAAGTATTTGGTTCTTCTGTCTCCCTGTATGGCAAAGCACTGGGGACAGGGGAGTGGTCTACACACCTGTGTCCCACAGATATCCTCTTCCTGATGCATCATCGCAGTCTCTCTGCCATTGTGTGGAACTGCAGTTTACCTTCTTAAGAACTATGGAGTGGTACCAGCTCTCCTCTGAGCAGAGGCCACCGTAATTGAGAAACGGCTACCAGGGTCTCCACACCTTTACTGCAGTCTGCTATTTGTCAAGCCGTCCCTTAATTCTGAGTCATATGATTCAGCACAAACTAAATAATACAATAATATGAACCATGACAAGGTCCCCAAGAGACATTTGCTGAACCTTTGGCATCCGATGGAAAATACTTTTCAGAGCGTACCTACTGACAAAGGTGTTGATTTTAAAAGTTCGAATGTTACAGTAAGACTGATTCCCTTTGGCCTGTCAATGCCATAAATTACTCAGTACTGTTATGGTCAGAATCTGACAAAATCCTGTAGGCTCCTTTTCTGAGCATTTCCTACATCCAGTTCCTTTCAAACTTCTGCTTCCTGGCCTTGCCCAGTGTTTGGAGAGAGGCCACAAAGAACTGTCACCACAAAGCCACTCCTTCACATCTGAAACAGAGCCTTGTGTGGTGTGTGTCACAGTGAAATCTGACCAATGCAAACGTTCGTTGACAGCACAGGACTGAAACTCAGTTCCCAACATCTGCTTTGTTTCCACTAGTATGTGCTCACTTTAAAGCAAATAAAATGCTAAAATAATATTCACATTTCCCAAGAAAATATGTTGATTTGAATGACAAAATTTTAAGATGCTAATCAAGAATTAATTGGCTAATATAGATTCATGCCCAGAACTATTCCAAAGCAAGTTTCAAACACATTTTTATGGAAAGATAGACCATTGCCTGTCATATCACAACCTATGTTGTTTTATAGTTTTGAATTATGTTCCATGTCCCACTTTGATAGCTGTTATATACTGGCACAGATTTGTCTGAGCTTCAGAACTTCTTTTATATGAAACATACAAAAAAAAAAAAAAAGAAATATTATGAAGGCTCTATGAACAGTTATCAATTTCTCCAAATCCAATAACAAAATGTCTATTACAGTTACTCATGTGTGTGTGTTGTACAGACATGTCTGTGTGAGTTGTGCACACATGCTTGAGAGTGAGAGACCAGAGACCAATGCCACTTGTCTTCCTATATCATTCTCCACACTAGTTTTTGAAACAGGCTCTCTCATCAAACCCAGACCTGATCGATCCCATTGACTGGATGACCAAGGAACTGTGGGGATCCACTCATCTGCCTTGCCCAGCCCTGGCACTGAAGTTAAAGAGAATCTCACTACGAAAGGCCCTTCCACTGGGAACTGGGCCCTCATGTTTGAGCAGCAAACACTTTACTAATAGAACCATCTTCCCAGCTCCTAGAAATAAATTCTGAAAAGGGAAACAACATTTCCATGTTAATTCATATTTCTGAAAGAAGATTTAGAGTCTTTGACTGAGGTTTTACTTTTAAGGCAGCCACAAGGCTGTGTGGTGTGTGTCTTTCCAGGCAGACATCACCTGGATGCTCTGTGATGAATGAAAGTAATGTTGTGCCCGCCATTTCGGTCAACTCAATAATAATTAGGAAAATGACAAAAAAAATAATGAGAGAGGGGAGAGAGAGAGAAAGAGTGGGGAGAGGAGAAAGGAAGAGAGAGGGATAGAGAAGGAGGGAGAGAGACAGAAACTGGGGGTGGGTGTTTGCTCTTTAGCCTATTGATTTGTGACATGATAGTTTCCTGTGTAGCAGTGAGATGAGAAAACTATAAAATATGATACAAACACAAGTTCTTCTTATTGATTATTGATTCTCTAAGAAAGTCTGCAGATCTAGTTAATTGAGTATCATAATCCAAGCATCTCTGGTGGAATCGTCGACAGCCATACTCCTGTGCGCACTCAAAGTCATATGGTGGAGCAATCAAGAAAATCAGTTATCTCTGACTTATTTGTAAACATGAATAATAATTTTATTTTATCGTGTTGCTGGAATAATCACAAGCATCTTTGTACAGGTGATACATAAAATTTAATCATTTTCCACTGTGTAAACTTGGCCCACCCCCTAACAGCCTCATCTCATTGTATCCTGAAGTAAAGCATTGCACATCTCTTAACTTTAATATCCCCGTCTCCATAGACCTTCCCCTCTCACGAGCCAAGCTCCTCCCTCTTCCATGAGTGCCTATGGTTCCCGTAACGGATAATGTCTCATCTTTTTACTTTTTCCTGTTTATTTTATATTTCTTCTTTTATTGGGTATTTTTTAATTTTTTACTGGATAGTTTATATATTTACATTTCAAATGTTATCCCCTTTCCTGGTTCCCCCCTTTCCTGTCCCGCTCCTCCTGCTTCTATGAGGTTGTTCTCCCACCCACTCTCTCCAGCCTCCCCGCCCTTTCCCTACACTGGGGAAACAAGCCTTTGAAGAACCAAGGGCCTCTCCTGCCATTGTTGCCTGACAAGGCCATCCTCTGCTACATAAGCAGCAGGAGCCATGGGTATCCTTTGGTTGGTGGTTTAATCCCTAGGAGCTCTAGGGAGGGGGAAGGTGTAGTTGGTTGATATTATTGTTCTTCCTATGGGGTTGCAAACCCTTTCAACTTCTAAAATCCTTTCTCTAACTCCTCCACTGGGGCGCCACTCTCATTCCAATGGTCAGCTGCAAGCATCTACCCCTATATTTGTCGGGCTCTGGCAGAGCCTCAGGAGACAGCTATATCAGGCTCCTGTTAGCATGTACTTCTTGGCATCCACAACAGTCTGGGATTGGTGACAGTATATTGGATGAATCCCCAGGTGGGACAGACTCTGGATGGCCTTTCTTTCAGTCTGTTCCACACCTTGTCTCCATATTTCCTCCTGTGAGTATTTTGCTTCTCCTTCTAAGAAGGACTGAAGCATCCACACTTTGGTCTTCCTTTTTAATGATCAGTTTGCTCTCCGTTGGAGTTGCTGGAATGGTAGACTCCTTATTTCTGCTTAGTGCCCATTATAGTGCCTGGCACACACTAGTGGCTCAGTGATTATTGTAAGGCCACTAGCCTCTCCTTGCAGAGATTTCACAATATCAAAGATGTGAAATTTCACCAAATGATGAGTCTTACAGCATGTGTACTTATGCGCACATAGCTGTTAGGCATACTGTTTTGTGGTTTTCTTTATAAGTGGCATTAGAATTAAGAACAAAGGAGGGTGTGGTGGTTGTCTGCCTCCTATAATCATGAAAGGTTTTGACAAATGTTTTGTGGTCTGAAGGAGAAATCACATCATGGTGGGCATTAGGGAAGTTTCTATAAATGGTAACATTTGGTTAGGATTCGTTTTCCCCTTGTGGCTTTCTAGGGGCATTTCATTGCCTTAAGCATGAAGACTAGGGCTAGAGATACATCATGCATCATGAGAGTCACTGCTCCCCGTGGTTAATCTCTGGCTGCTGTCTCCTGGGAACACAGATGGTTGAATTGACCTTCTTTGCCAAGTCTGGTGGAAACATGTAACTATCTGTTGCCAGTGACTTGAAGTGACCTGATGCCAACACACTTGTGAAAAGATACTGTCTCAGTTCTTCTTTCTTCTTCTATGACAACGGAGTGTCTTCTCTGGAGTCTGATCTCTGGAGGGAGTCACAGGGAACAGAGGACCCAATGACACTTGTTAAATTTGAGCATAAAGGAGCACAAAGCTGCCAAGTTTTCAAACCACTTACATATAGTGTTGTTTCTTACTATAGATCCTCCAGCCTAAGGCCTCAGGGAAGACTATAGGAGGAGTGGATATTGGAAGCCATATTGACCACAAGTTATGCTCTATAGTTTAGACTTGGCCTAATATACTCCTGGTGTTCTGCTGTTTGCTGTATCTCTGAATCATCATTGATTATCCATTATTTCCTTGAGCTGGAATAAGGGTCAAATGAGATCTTGTATGTACCCTAGTTTAGAAAACACCTGACAGACAGGAAGTGTATATGTAACCAGTGATACATCTTGCTATTCTAGGCTAATCATTGTGTGACTTAAAGATTCCATCATCTTTCTGTGCCTCTTCATACAGCCATGGAGGTGCACTGAGGAAGTCTGGAGGAGGACAGTGGTGGAAAGAGTAAAGGAAAGCACAGATAAGCTATGACTCCTTCTAGGAACCGGCCATGTTGCAGGCAGAGAGAATGGTGTCTCAGGCAACCCTTATCCAGGAGAGACAGGCCCCTTTTTACAGCCCTAGGAATCCTGGTTGAGACACCATCATTCCCCGGGGATGTTTTCTTACTTCTTTTAGTATGAGAAAGAAAATTATGGAAGTTTTTTTTTTGTCCCACCTTAGATCTTGCAAATTTATGTCATGCTTTGTGTCTTTAAAGCTTTCGAGCAAATATTAAATTGATGATACAATAAAGGCAATAGCTCATTTGGAGTATTTACAAGAAAACCCCCATAGAATGAGCATAATGAGAAAAATAATGAAGCAGTAATTATAATTCTCAAGGCTAATAATTTTAATAATAATTTATACTTAAACAGCTCAACACATAAAGAGATTTCTGGGGTTTATAAATATTAAGTAATCTGCATATGTTATGTAATTCCTGGAACACTCATAGCTTTATTGGTGCTATTGATCTCATTTTATAGAGGGATAATCTGAGGCGAGGTAAACCTGCCTAGAGTCAAGAACCTTTGGCAATAGATTCTTGTCTCCAACACACCATAGCTGTATTCCAAATCAAGCCAGTAGTACACTCCAGTGAGATCGTTGACATTTGTATTTTCAGTCTGTCTAGGAGTTAAACTGTGGTACACTGACTGATCAGAGGTTTGATGGATAAGTGAAAATACTTGCAATGATGGGGACGGGTTTTCATGACATGTGACCTGTCCTTAGACAAACAGAAAGAAGCTTGATGTTGGATTCTTGGCATGACATACCCAGAGGTCACCACTGTATGTACCCTCTTCCTCCCCACAAGGGAAACCAGAGCCCATAAAAGCTGCAGTCCCTGCTAGGTTTGTATAAGGCATTTTTTTTCTGTTCCATTGTGCTCATTCACACATGATATCCCAAAACAGTGAAGTAAAATGAGGGATATTATATCTGTCACACATGAGGGGACTGCAGTTATGGATTCGCTTAATGCATTCATTGCTTCTTGGACTCCAGCGTCCCCTGGGCAGTGCCACAAATCTACATGTTGGCCTCCAGTTCCATATTCTGTGTGGGTCTCTCTGATGAAGCCAGCATGTGTATCAAAAGTTCATTACTATTGTTGTTAATTTTTTTTTTTTTTATTTTTATAGCTCAAATGAATTGGCCTTAACTCATGGTAACAGTAGGGGCTGCACTGTCCAAGTCCATTGCAGTAATCTATTGTTGAAATGACTTGCTCTCTGCCACACAGTGAGTGCCCAGGCCCTGCCTTCTGAATTAATACCGTCACATTGGTCATAGAGCCAGCCCTCAGCAGAGAGCCTAAAGGCATTGTTTCTCTGGGGAGGTTTGAAAGATATCCACCCGCGCTTACTTTCAGTGAATTCTTCTGGACCTAGGATCCTGTATCGGGGTAGTGATGATGTTTCTAGCCACTTTACTCTACAAACATTTCGTGCTCATGGCTGCAACTGTGCCTGGAGATATGCAGAGCATATGCCTTTCTCGACAGTCATTCATGGATCTGGTCCTGTCATTCATACCATGGGCTTTATTCGAGATGAGCCAGGAACTGCTTGACCCTCCTGTATATTGTCTAACACAAAGCCTGTGTTCAGAGAATCACTTGGTCCTACATGGTAGGGTAGGAATTTGTCAGATACCCTCTGTAGTTACCTGGACCTCTATTTTTACAGCTGGACACACAGACAGTACTCACTTTTTACTGTCTCCTATTTTGACTACCCCCCATTTTCATCATCTCCTTAATGTACTTTTGCCTTTCCATTGCCTGTATGTAGGGATTCATCTTTGATGCACGGAACAGAGGAAGGTTTTCCTCAGACACTATTAAACTGACCATAGGCTCTTTATTGCATTATCAGCAATCAGGAGATATAGAGGAGGTATCCATGATGACAGTGCCTGTTTTGATATGTCTGAGGCATTTGCTTCCCATACAATAGATGCTCAATAAATGTAAGTAGATGAAATCTTAAGTTCTGTAAATTAAACTTTTCCAATGTGGTTATTCTTAAGAACTTTGCATATTTGTGTATTTGCTATGCATTTCCTAGAGTGAAAGAGTTTGAAATATTACTGTTATATTTAAGCAGGTTATAGGACATCACTCATACACATGTGAGTAATTTTAGAGTGAGATGATACGCTGTTTTTATTCATTCATGATTCTTGCAGATCATGGTGTTAGCATTAGCTTTACTGAGCAATTAGTATGTTCATGACAATTATGAAAACCTCTATGTTATTATCTTACACACAAACCATCTGTTTTTTCTATGCCTGTTTTCTGAAGGAAGAAACAGAAGCCAAGGAAGTTCTATAAATTGCCTGATGTTCTATTGCTTGCCACTGGTATAGGGTATAATGTGTGCAATATCTGAATAAAAATTAAAATGCATATCGCTATGCATCATCTCTACTAAGTCAGTAAATGCTTTTGGAAATAGTATCTGAGTAGTGGAGACATGAGTTCCTCCAAAAAGCAGATAAGTAAGAAACTCAGATATAATGAATACACTCTGGGAGTTCCTAGAACTTTCCAGAGAAGAGAAATGACTCTAGGTATTTCAGATCATGTGGGAGACAAAGCATTTGGAAAACCATGAAACAAGCCAAGGCCCACCATAAGGGTTTGAAACATGGTGGGAAGATTAAAATTCAGACCATAGGGAGCTTCCAAACCAGGATCATTCTATTATGGGACCATCTTTTCCAGTTAGAGTTTTAAATTCTAGTTCTACCAGGAACATCTCACACACACACACACACACACACACACACACACACACACACACACACACCACATGCATATAAACACAGAGAAATACACAGACAGACAGACACACATAGACACACATATACCACCACCACACCACACCACAGAAAAAAATAACAACAAAAAGATGGTGATTAGCAATTTTTTTCAAACCTCTTTTCAAATAGTCCATAGAAATCACCTTCAGTTAAGTTGTCAAGAAAATATTACCACCATTAACTCCCTGCTGTTCATCTCGCAGTATGAGCATTCTGAGAAGGGGGTGGGTGTTACAAAGAGGATCACCAGGCAGAAGTTTCCAGTCATGAACTGGTCTGCTAAATGAAGTGCTTGTTTTGTTGCTTCTTTTCCTGACTCTCTCTGTGAGTTGAAATCATCCTGGTGCTTATAAAATTGTTCCCGGTTGAATGGAACTTCAGAGCCCAGAGCAGGTTAGTTTAACTGCCCTGGGATGGGCTCATTGGCCTGTGCGCAGTGTGGCCATTGCTGTAGGCATTGAGCAGGGAAGGGTGGGTTGATTGAAATAACTTAGATTTTTATATTTGAATTTAACATATGCCAATTCAGAAACACCTTTCACTTTTTATATGTGTGCAGGGAAGGCCCGGGTGTGACAGTGTATAAGCTGGCAAAAATTAAAAAAATAAAATAAAACAAAAGCTTTCTTTCTCTCTTTAGGAGAAAAGTAAAACACAATCTAGTTTTTAATTAAAGCTGAAATCCTGTTGATAATCATTTGAAGGTGAAAGCACCCATGCTGGAGGAGATAGTCCAATGACTCATGTTCTACATGAGCCGTTATAGGGCTCACTTTAGACATGAGGTTCTAGCCCCTGGGCTTGGAGCAATTGAAAGAAAATCTGGAAAGCAGTGAGTCCTGCTTCCTTCTCCAGGGAGCTGAATACCTGCAAGTCTTCCTGGAAATCTCCCTCCCAGGGCTGCTTTGGCATTGTCTGGGCTGAGCCCCTTGCCCTTTGTATGTGACAGCAGTGACTTCCTTAATATAAGTAGCATAGAGCACGAGGCTGTGGGGCCTCAGAATCAATAAGGAGCCTTTAGATTTAGAACTAATGATTTTCTGTGTTCAGCAAAAGTCAGAATCTCTCAAAGTTGCCATTGCTAGCTCGGATTCTTCCCCAGAGAGTGAGAGAAGGTGATAAATCATCATGCTTGCAAGGCAAATAAAATGCACGTCACAAGACACTTGAACTGGGCGGGAGATGGATCATGTGAGCTCTAAACATCTTAATTATTTCAGCCTTGAATTGAACAAACCCCCCACATAGAGCTGAGGTAGCAGTGACCTTAACAGTGGACCCCCCATCTGACCTGGTCATTCCACCACTACCCCCAAGAAAATAAAGCGACCCATCCAGGGACGTGGGGGTGGTTTCCTCCCAGCAGAATCTTAAGCAGTTGGAATGGATGACGTCAAATGTTTTTGAATGTTTCTATAAACTGCTGTTGAATGTACATAAAATTTCACCAGACTCTCTGATTTAAAGCCCTAGAGAAAGGCCACCAGGCTCGTATGGAAATTAGCTCAGCATAATTTATTCATGAAAGGCAGAAAAGCCGAATTAATAAATACATGAGTATGTAAACTCATAACTGCATAAAGATGTGTAGAAAAAAAAAACTGAGAGCCACGGTTTGTTAATGAGACCCCTCTAGGTGTGGTCACTTGGTCCTTTTTGTGCATACAGTTCTGTTTTCCGTTTCTGAAAACTAATATGAAATAAATAATAAGATAAGTGTGTTTATTTTTAGAGGGTCTTTTTTTTCCTCCAAAAATATGGACCTGCTTTGTGGATAATGTTCTATGAGAATCAATCCCAGAGAATTATTTTTTTAAATATTAATGAAAGCACTAATTCCAGAGATTCAAGACTGCTTCTCAGGGGGTTTAACTCACACCCTCTGTCTGGACTCAGTTCTGAGAGTTTTCTTACCAACTATTGTCCTAAGTATGAGGTCTTGCCGTGTTATACGTATGGCCATCAATTCCATCTCATCGTTAGCCTCCCTCTGATGCCGTAATCCATATCAACACTGGCAGCCCCGTGGAGCACTGATTCAGCAAGTACAGATTTATATAGCAGGAACCAGAGCAAAATGTAAGCTCCTTAAAGGCTGGCTTGCCCTGAACCAGGTCTGTCCCCATGAAACGTTCATTCATCTTGAACTCTGAATGTCTTCACCACACAAAGAACACCCGGCTGGAGTCTGTAAGCACTGTCTGCATAGACATTATCTAGCAACTTGAGGAGCAAGCAACCAAACTCTCCATTCCTACAATTCATATCAATTTCTCTGAATATGCCAATGGAGTCTAGTACTTCTGTGTTTATTACTGATGGCTGATTTTTGTATTTAAAAACCCACATGGAACTCTGTTCTAGAAAATACTAATCTGTTGTAAACTTTACCTATAATCAAGGGATAAAGACCAAAACAAACATATAAACCCTTTTAAATTAATCTTTGCTGATAATTATAATGCATGCAATATAAACTCAAGTCACCAGATGCTTGCTTGCAGCTACATCCACGATCAATAAAGGCCACACTGTATTTAAAAGCAACTGCACACCAATTTGGGTGCTGATCACAGTGTGCTTTATAAATATGAATATGCTCAATTCCTGTGACAGCTCAGGAATTTTTACATCCATTTTATAGGTGAGGGAAAATGAGATACCAAGGAATTCATAGATTTTGCAAAATTTTAGAAAAAAAAATGTTGGAAGTCAGTGCTGATATTGTAGGTAGATAATCTTAGTCTTTTAAGAGTGTTCTTGGAATATAGTCATCCTACAATAAGAGGAAAAAGACTCTTCTTCATACTATGGGTTCTCTAGACTGAGAATTTTTAGAAGTTATTGCTAATCCTTGGTATAGCACTTTCCTTCTTGCTTTTAAACAGTCATGTGGAGATGGAGAGATCCCATACTGCTTTCTGAGAACCCAAGTTTGGTTTCTAGCATCCTTATTTAGCAGTTCACAAGTGCCTGTATCCCCAGCTCCAGGGGACCCAATGTCCTATTCTAGACTCTGTGGGTACCTGTACTCATTTGCATATACCACACACTCACACATATATACACATAAACAAAATAAAATAAATCATGACAAAAATAATCAGAGCCTCCCTTCTCATAAATTTTACACTTGTCCGATAAGCGGGCTTCACCAAAATGACAATATACCAATGAAATGCATAAGGAAATGCATAGCATGGGTTCTTATTATTCCACATTCTACAATGTCACTCCAAAATTTAGTGGCATGAAATAGCTGCACCATTTATTTTGCTCAGAGTTTGAGGTTCAGAAAGAGTTTCACAGAAATGGCTTTCTCTCTTGGCATAAACTACAGCGGAAATGTATGGATTTTCAGTTATCTATAACACATCCTACCCACCCAACACCAGTGTCATAATTGCCTATCTGTCTGATGGATATGTTGGTCTTACTGTGTTAGTCTGGCCGTCTTTGGGAACACGGTTTCACATAGTTCTTAGTTTATTAAGCATTAAAAAAACAAAACAAAACAAAAAACCAAAAACAAAACCCAACTAATGTTTTTGCTTAAATATCCATTGTTTGTAAAGGGGACAGGGTCTTAACCACAGCCATATGAAAATCAATGTCCAAGGATTTTCCAATGTCAAGTTTTTTTTTTCAAGAAGTCAACTTCCATGTCGGATAGAGATAACCAAGAAAGAGAGAGAGAGAGCTATTTAAATTTAATTCCAGCCTTGTGCCTACTTCATAGTAACAGCCTTCAGAGGTGGGAATTCCCCAAACATATGTAAGGTGGTTCATTTAAGCAGATCACATCCTCAACAGTTGCCTAAGGATCCTATGCCAGATGTTATCATTCTAGCGTCCATCAAAGAGCCATGTTGTGTATTTCTCATTATTTCATAAGAGAACAAGAGAAGAAAACTTTCAGGAAGTTTCTTCCCCATGGACACCAATTGAAGGTAATCAGACACATTGGAGGAAATATGGAGATAGTTTTTGAGATGCTGTCTCTCCCGAGTGCCCAGCCCAAGATAAGATGGGTCCTAACTGAAATCTCACATGCTAGTGTAGTTAGTGTCCTTCAGATATGTTCTACTGCATCTGGGAAGGGAACAAGAACAATCTTTCCCAATGTGGGATAATTTTTTTAGGGATGCCCTCCTGGTTCTTCATAATCAAAGCCCCATGCATACGAAGTAGCATCTCTAGGCCAATAACCAAACTTAGGCTTGTGTGATGCTTTATGGTTTTAAAAGTATTTTCAAATTCCTGGTCCTATATCAGGTCTGTCATGGTGATTTTCCTATGGGGCCTTGAGAGCCAAGTGGCATTAGTGGAAGAACTGGGCAGTGATCCTATGACCTCATCATATGTACCTCTCTGTTCCCGTCCACTGCCCTGGTTGACAGCATTAGGCCACAGCAAACACCCTCTGACAAAGCAGCATGGGGCTGAACCAATGTGATATAGAAGAGAGAGTGTGGGGATGGTATGTAGGAAGAGGGAAAACATGATGATTCTTGTCCTGGCTTTAAGATTCACCTTTATTCCTTGATGTGACATACAAGAAAAGAGCTATTAGGTTCTAAGATTCACTTTGATATTGTCTATGATGTCATGTTATCTCACTGAAAGGACAGGGTGGTAGATATCATCAACCTTATTGAAATTAAATCAGTAGGCAGGAATAAGGTTATAAAGTCAATTATTTTTTATTTTATTTTTTTAAACGACTTTATTTTGCAAAACAAAGATAAATGTAAAGATTTTAAACATTTTTTGCTTAAAATTATACATTTTTGTCAGTACTGTTTTTTCAGACATTAAAATAAATTTTACATAAAACCATGTGAATATGTTTTTTAGTCAGTACTTGATTTTTTTCAAGGGCTTGACAGTATGCATTGAAAACGTACTAGTTGCAATAAGCGTAAAGTACATGCAAAACAAAACGCAACATGGAAATAGTCAAAGTCTTCTTGTTTTGTGAATATATGTATATTTTTTGTTTTCTTTATTTCTTGGACTTCATACAGTCTGTGAGTTGTTTCTGGGGGAGTGCAAGCCTCTGGGGTTAGCATCCCACTATCAGTGACTGCATATTATGTCTGTTCTTTTGTGACTGGGTTATCTCACTCAGGATGATCTTCTCTAGATGCAGCCATTTTCTTAAGAATTTGGTTAAGTCATTGTTTCTGGTGGCTGAGTAGTATTCCATTGTGTATATGTACCACAATTTTTGTATCTCAATTTTTAATCTAATAGATTTAAAAGGGGGATGATTGTCAGTATGCTGTTAAAGTTTTAAGCTAGACATATGAAAGGAGAAGTTCAAAAAGAATTCCTTTCCTTGATAAATTAGTAGTTATTTGCTGAACATGTAATATAGTTCCAGTTACTGCTTTTACAAATGAGTATACAAAATTCTTACTGGGCATTTATTATAAAGGCACTCAGGAACAAATAAAATATGTGTATATCAGATGATTAAAAGTACTGTGGAGAAAAGGAGAGAATACTGGGGCTGGAGGTGATTACAATTCTAAACCATCAATTCAGTGGAGTCTCACTGGGAAAGTGGTATTTGAGCAAAAATCTGAGGGACAGAGGGAGGCAGCCTGGTAAGTCCCAGAACTCATCTGTCCAGTACCATGGGTTCGGGAGGCAGGATAAGGGGAAAGGAGGTTCTCTTAGGCTTTCACTGCAGAGACAAAACACCCTAACTAAAAAGCAGGTTGGGGAGAAAGGGGTTTATTTGGCTTATACTTCCACACTGTTGTTCATCACCAGAGGAAGTCAGGAAATCAGGCAGGGATGGGCCTAGAGGCAGGAGCTGATACAAAGATCATAGAGGGGTGCTGTTTACTGGCTGGCTTCTCCTGGCTGGCTTAGCCTGCTTTCTCATAGAACTCAGGACCACCAGCCCAGTACCACTCACCAGAAGCTGGGCCCTCCTCTATCAATCACTAATTAAGAAAATACCTTACATCTGGATCTCATGATGGCATTTCCTCAACTGAGGTTCCTTGCTTTCTGATGACTCTAGCTTATATCAAGTTGACACACAAAACCAGCCAGTACAGAAGTTTTGCTTGGTCTGGGGGTATTATAAGACTTTTGTAAAGAGTGTAGCTTTTAATATGAATAAGTGAGTGGAGGGGCTAAAAGGGTGGATGATCTGAACCAAGGAAGTACATGATTTCAAAAGAAACCTTTAATGTGAGATAGATAGATAGATAGATAGATAGATAGATAGATAGATAGATAGATAGATGAAACATTAAAATACAAAACAACAAGAAAAACTACTCAGTTCTAATTGTCATCTTGCTAAGCAACTTCTGAGACTAGATGAAAAGTGGGAAGATAAAAAAGGATCTGGTTTTCAGGGGCGGCAACAGTCAGGGTTCTTAGGCTTTGTTGGCACAGCAGGGTCAAGGAGAACTCCTGAGCAAGGGAATGCACAGACTGGTTCTTCCCTCTTAGGAACCAATGAAGAAACATGGCTGCCTGTGCACACAGCAGACCAGAAAGGAGTCGACTGAAGTCATGAGATATGGGCAATGCAAAATAAATAAATAAATAAAAGTCTATGTATTATTCATATGCTTATATTACTTAACTTTCCCAGAGGATTTGAAGAGGCTTATAATAAAATGTACAGCTAGAATAAAGAGGAAAACCATTTAAGGAGAGCAAAGGCTTAAAGCCACACAGGCCGTGGTAGAAATCAGCAAAAGTCCCACAGGAAACATGTTTCCTTGATGTTGTGCAGAGTGGTTGTGGTCAACATAAGGATCTAGAAGCAGAGGTGCCGGCTTTCCTTCAGAAGCAGTCACTGCAGATACTCATTCCTTCACTCTGTTCAAGACTTGGTTGGCACACTTGTACATTCTCAAGACCCGAGAGCGAATAGGCACAGACCTATCCTTAGGCAGATGACCATTGCAAAAGCTAAATCTATACATCAGTGGTTTTAGGAGCCAGTGTGTCCACTGGCTGAGTGTGAATGGGAGGCAGGGGCATAAGAATTAGGGAAGAGTTTCTAGAAAAAGGTGTCAGCAGAATTGAGAGAATGTAAAATGAGTATGTAAATCATGGTCCGCTGCTTTTGCAAATTTAGCTTGCAAATAAAGTTTTATTGGGACCGTGGCCATGTTTGCTTACTGTCGTGTCTGTGACTACTTTAGTGCTATTGCTGCTGAGTGAAGTAATTGCCACAAATGTCGCATTCCTGATAATCCTACACCATTCCATACCTGGCTCATAATAAAATGCTTGCCAGCCCTGCATTTCAGGAAGAATATGATATATGTACTGTCTGAGGAGCTGAGAACATTGGGAAAAGTAATGACAGTGGATGAAGCTGGTGAGGTTGGCATAAATGTGTCCAGTTTTGGGGACTCTGCACCTGAGTTTAGAAAATCTGAACTTCATCCTAAGCAATAGGAATCAGCGAAGGGTTTAAACAGTGATGTGCCAGAGTCAAGCTTGAACTTAAACTAATTTGTTCTACAGCATATAGATGGACCAGGAAAGTAATGCTAATAGACAGGCGACCGTTAAGAAGCCAGGAGCAATAATTCAGACTAAATGTAGTTGACTAGTTAAATGTTGACCATAACTTCAGAAAAATCTAATATTGCACATTTATTATAGAAGGATACATCTAAACTACAACCCTAGGAAGTGAGAACTACAGTTTGCTCAGTAAAAACAGTCAGGAAATCTGCATGCACCATTGTATAAAATGAGAGAAGGAATTCATAGCAAGTATAAAAAGAATTGGGTATCAAGAAGGGAGGGAGAATTTGTAGGTGGAAGTTGTCTTTTATCATACACATTTCTGTACCCTTTGATTATCTTTCTAAGTATAAAGATGATCCAGCAGATAAACTAAGTCATCAGCTGAGATCTGACATGATAAATTCTGAATAAATGTAATGAAAGGAAAGAGTCAGCTCAAACGTTGTAGGATATTCACAGTTAATAGCTCTTTATGATGATCAAGGTTTTGACGTATTTATTTTCGATTCATTCTTTACGTTGTGGATGTTTTGCTTGCATGTATGATTTTTACCACACGAGTGTTTGGTACTCACAAAGGCCAAAGGTGGGTGTTATTAGCCAGCATGTAGATTGAGGAAGTGAGCCTGGGTCCATGGGAAGATGAGTCAATATTCTCACTCACTGGATCATCTCTCTGGCCCATGATCAACTTTCCTCTTAGTTATTATTGAATAGTTTGAGTAAGAAGTCCAACATATTGTCAAAGAATCAGGGGGATAGGAAGGTAAGTTAACTTGGTAAAGTACTTACTATGCATGTAGGTCTTTGGTAGGCCAGAGCACGGCAAACATGGCTCTGGTAGGCCTTGCCCTTTTCCCTTCCTTCCCTGTCCTTCATCCTTGTAAACCATAGATTACATCTGTAAAGCTGGACACCAAGATCTGTTCAGATAGTTTCTTATGCCAGACTAATTTTCACTATCAAAGTATTGGGGTCTAGCAATGAAAAGCCCCCTTTTGGCTATGCTAATTAACATGTCCAATCCAAACATAGCACCACATCCTAGCCCATTCTAACATAGACCTCTCCTGTCTTTCCTTTTAAAAATCACATCTGCAAGGTCATCTGCTACTGTTTTCTGCCTGAGTCAGAAGTCAGCCACCTTTTTCCCCACTTAATAAAGGACACCCCTGTGAAGATAGGTGTTTACAGGTGGTTCATGCCTAATCTTGGAGGCAGCACCCCAATATGTGTGTCCCTTCAATGTGAGCATAGGAACTTGAGTTCTAAGCCCAAACTCTTGTGAAAACCTAAAGGTGGTGACACATGCTCATAACCCTAGCAGTAAGGAAATAGAGACTAGGTAGATAGATCCCAGGGGCTCAGTGGCCAGCCATCCTAACCTACTTGGTGAGCTCCAAACCAGTAAGTGACCCTGTCTGAAAAAAAATAATAAAGTGGCCATCACCTGAGGTTGTCTTCTGCACAGAAACACATGGATATATGTGCATGTGTGGACACACACATGCACCTGCTTTTATATATATATATATATATATATATATATATATATATATATAAACGTGCACACATATGTCTAGAAATTAGAATATAATAAATTTAAGACTTCATTGCATTAAAAGTAGGTATGAATTCTAAGTCAGGGAACATCTGCAGAATGATCACTATGTACAAAGCACACTGACGCGCAATCTTACTTCTTTAACTATTTGATGAGTCTGAAGTGTCTAGTGTCAGGTCTAGGGAGAACTAAAGGCCAATGATCGGTAATTTCCTTTAGGGTGACTTTAGTTCAAAACAGTTTGCAACGTCATTATTCCCCTCTAGTCCCCTTCTGACTGCCACTGTGTAGTCACTTGAGAAATTGTTCTTGGAGGAAAGAACATGACCGCTATTCTGTTAGGAAGGTTGGAGCCATAGATAAAGTGATCTGTCTGAGGAGATTCTGGTGGCCCCAGAAAGGAAAAAGAAAATGGTGCATATGCCTCTGCCCCCCAGAGGAAAGCAGTTCCACACTGTGATACTTTACCCTGCATTCAGCTTCCAGAGGGGGCATGGACCAGAGGGAAATAAATTGTGCCAGCTGTCTAGATGGCTTCCCAGCTTTGTCACCTCCCTTGTTTGGAGCTGTGAAGACAGCCCCAGCTGCCATTTGTGAGGCTAGGTGGTTTTCATAAAGAGTTTCTAGAGGTGCAGCGGAGACTCCACTCAAACTGACATGAAGGCTTAATGCCAATGTTTCTGAGCCGGTGTCCCCAGTACTCTTTGCTTCCTTTCTAATACACTATTGATTTCTATCCAAATATAGATATGGGCTTTGAGAAAAAGAAATCAGCTCGTCAAGATTGGCCATTCAACATAAAGTTTGTACGTCACATAAAAAATGTGTTTTTGACACAACAAAATGCATTCCTATTCTGCTCACTGTAATTCACTTTCCGGTGTTTCACTTAATAGCATAACATACATCATTTACAGTGTTATCCTCGGTGCTCTTAACCCGTAAGATTCTTTCAGCAATGACTGCTTGTCAATTTCACTGATCTAGATTTGATTTCATAAATTAACTAGGCCAATTAAGTAGAGAGTTATCATTAGAATGAGAAGTAGAAGCAAATAAATATTAATCCTCCAGTTCTGAGTGTCAGTATTCCAACACAACCTTGATCACACTTGAATGCTACTTAAGGGACAGGGGGTGGGGAGCAATACCCTCTCCCCTGTCAACTCAGTATTCCCCGGTTTCAGCATCTAGGGATATTTTCCACCCATATCTGCATCCCTGACTTGGGGCAGCTGTGGTTTCTACTTTAGTGATGTAAAATGCTGCACCTACACAATAGCCCACGTTCCTGTTTTAAGCACTCCGATGGGGTGTTTTGCTTGCTGTCTCTACACCCTTGCCTGAGGGACTTCTATGGGGAGGTTTGGCCACTGTGTTGTAGTTAATAGAGGAGTTTGCCTGATCTACATTACTGAGCATTGCTTTAGTCATTTTGCCACTTGGTTGAGGGGAAATACTTTCAAATGTAGCCTATTTGAGAATGTCTCTTTCCAAAAACGGAAGCCCTCACACAAATGATTTTTCTTATTGACATGGGCATGTTCCATGTCTCCTGAAAATTGAAGAAAAGTATGTTAACACCAATAAAGATATCCTGGGCATGAATTCAGTGATGCCTTTGTTTGTCTATGAGTTTAACATAGGAATTTAACAATGTCAGCTTGTTTCCCTAGGTCCTAGTCAATGTGTCCTGTCTTTTAGGAGATTTGGTGGTGGGTGAGAGACATTGCTTGTTCCAGAGTATCTCCACACTCTTCCCTCTAAATTACAGGCACGCTCAATTGCTGTGGTTGAAGGAACATCTTCCCAGCCTGTCTTTGAAGAAGACATAATCCAGAGATCATAAAACCACTAGCTCAGGATGCCTGTGTTTCCAGTTAACTTTTTTCTCCATTCATCCATAGCTCTGGAGAGGGGCTGTGTAATTCTGCACCACCCAGTGACACATACACCATTCACACACACAGTCACAGAAATGACTAGCTTGTGAGACACTGCGGGACCCGCGAGGGATGCCAACACTAAGGTCCATTTTCCCTGTTCATTTTGATTAAGAACATTGCATCCTGAAGCCAGCAAACCAGAGCGTCTTAGTCTTTCTGACTTTACTTGTAGCCCTTCAAGCCTCAGTAGTTTTACCATAGTAATAATGTTTCCCTAAGAATTTTAAACAAGACTTTGCCATTGGACAGCCTTTGAAACAGTTAGCTTTGCCTCACTATTTTTTGTGACTTGCCAAAAATCACAAATAAAAGGGACTATGTCCTCTAAAGCTTCTTCCCTGGTCATTATCTTGGAAAATATGCAGAGTCTGGTCCAAGTAGAGTGCTCCCCAAACCTTGCTGTTACTTTGAGAATAGTTTTAATGAGGCTGGTAGCTGAGCCAAGCTCTCCTGTTGTGTTATTATTTGGGCATGTGGAAGCCCTGGTGATTGATCTGTGTGGGAGAACTGGCAACATTCACATGCCCTCTGGGTAGAGGCAGAGCCTCCAGCAGGAAAAATTAGGGAAAGAGAAAAAAAGGAGAGGAAATGTTTATCGCCCATCTCCTTGCATTTTATGGCGGCGTGCTGGTGAACTGGGAGATGGATGTGTATATTCATGGATTTCACACCACTTTAAGCACTAATAACATTAAATCAACCTTAATACTTCATGCCAAATGTGTTCTAAAAGAGGGAATAATGGGAATTTTTTTTGACTTTAGTAAAGTATCAAAAGTTACACTGGAAACACATAAAATGCTACAATGCAGAGGTCACAATTATGCTAATACCATGATAATATAAAATATTAAGTCACCAAAATGACAGGATTTACAGCCAAGCATCCTCAGTCCCCAGAAACCCTGGCTGCAAGCTCATAGTAAACACAACAGCCTGTCCTCCCAAGGAGTCTGATTACAAATTTAAATATGTATATGATTAGAACTCTGCCAGTCTCCCTCCCCTAGAGACAGATGAAGTAAAATTTGATTTATATCATACCTGGAAACCTATTGTGCTGGGTTCACTCTTTTGCAGGATCAGTACAAGGTCTGATGAATTTTGCATTTACTGGGATGCTTTGGGGGAAACCAGGGACGCCTATTAATGGTCTTGAATGCCTCTGCAGTTTCGTGGAGTAGGAGAGGAATAGCCAGATGTTTGGCAAAGGAGTTCAGGCAGATGGAAACCTCCTCTTAGCCTTCTTTTCTTTTCTCCACGCTCTGTGTCCTGTGCTGAGGTTGGGCTGCAGTAGGAACACAAATCTCATGGCCTTTCATTTGATTTCATTTGATTTTCTAAATTTTATTCTTTGAAAATTTTGCACAATGTGGTTTAGTCATATTTACCCCTTCTCCCAACTTTTCACAGATCTGTCTCTCCTTCCCTACCCATCCAGCTTTGTGTTCTTTGTTTTTACCCACACCAAGTCCAATTTGTGCTGCCCATACAGTTGTGGAAGCATGGCCATCCACTGGAACATGGTCAACTTAACAGAGGCAACCTTCTTAAAGAAAACTGTCTCTCATCCAACAGCTATCCATTACCAATTGTTTCTCAACTAGGAGTGGAACTTCATGCCCAATTCCCCTCTACATCCTGGGCTTTGGATTGTCTTGAGTCTGCACAGGTCCTGTGCATGCCATCACAACAGTTTTGAGTTCCTTTGTATGGCTGCCCTGCTGTGTCTAGAAGCTACTGCTTCCTTGTAGCCACCTACCACTTCTGGCTCATAAAGGCTTTCAGTTCCCTCTCCCGAAATGATACTTAAGTCGTGTGAGGAGGAAGTAGAACATAGATGTTCTGTTGACCAGTTGTGGGTCTATGTGCTGATCACTCTAAAAACAGAAACTTCTACAATGTGGCTCAAGAGATAATTAAAATACCAGCCCAATAACAAGTCTGTTTAATACTGTGTTTATTTAGCAGAACAATAGTAGTAAGTTCTGCCCTAAGGTTTATGACATTTCAACTCACAAGTTCTTGGCCCAGGAATTGTACCAGTTATGGGTTTATCTTGTAGAGTAGGGCTTAAAACCAGTCAGAGAGTCATTGGTCTCTGAAGTAGTCGTGCCACCGTTAAACCAGCAGCCACGTCTTACCAAGCCTGTCGTCACTGTAGCTCACAGGGTTCACAGCTGGATAAGACTGATGAGCACTTTTCTCCCACATTAGTGTGCACTATGAAATCCAGCCAGTAGAGATGAACCTTCCAGGTCAGTACCAGCTTGATTTTCTCATATTCTGTCACTTGGGTATATGGTTGCGTATATGGTATCCACCAATAGGTTCTTGTTCTCAACTTCTGGAGGTAACAAAGAATAGTGACAATACCTGGTAGTGTTTGGGAACATGGAAGGGCTTAGAAGAACTCACTGCCTCACTGGCCAGCAACTCTAAAAGACATAGAACCTAGCATCCCCCCCCCCTCCAATGGTCATAGTGAACAGGAAAGGCAATAAAATCATAACTAGGTAAAAATCTCATGGTAGTGTCACTTCTGGCCAGACGGTGCTAACTTCTGTCTCTCTTAATCATTACCATTATGCAAATAGAAGTCACAGTAAAATAAATACATAATTAAACTGTAAACTAATGTTCCTTAATATTATTCAGCTGTTTGATTGTGCTAACTAGGGTCCACAAATGCATGTACACAGGAGATATGTTTTTTCGTTGCTAGATACATAGACATTACCTGCACAGTAGCTTCCTCTGATAAATATAATAAATGTGCACATTCTTTGTCTCTCTCTGTGTCTTATGGGGACCATCTTCCCTCCTTAGCTTCCACCTGCAGAATGTAGAGTAGCCCCTGCTTCCAAACCACACGGCAACCAGCTAGGAGGAAAGGCCCCTCTCACGTTAACCTACATTGCTTTAACTCCACACCACTACAGCACCATTAATACTAATGTTAAGGATGGCACCCCCAAAAGGACTCCTAGTCCCGTGCAGTTCCACAAAGCTCTAAAACCATGGTTTCAAAGTGTATTTGGAAGTCCTGGGGGTTTACTGCCAAGTTCCCATAGGAGCTGGTACCATCCAAAGAGTAGTGTGGCTCTATAGTGCTTTCCGGATCAGTACTCCATTTTCACAAGGGCCAACCAATAGCACTTGATCTCCAGTTTTGTGCAAAACTTGGTTTGTGCTGAGCCCTTCTGGCAGTCCCTTCTTTGCCAGCTCCCTCATTCTGAAACAAAAGCAATGTGTTCTTTCTTTGAACAGGATGGAACTTCTGAACACATTTATTTTCATGAAGAATCGGTTAGGGTTGGAGGGTCTCTGCAACTCCTGGTATGACTTGGAGAATGCAGATGTATAGGAAAGGCATTTCTAGTGTTGTCAAAGTTACATTTGTTCCCAAACAAATGGAGTTTCTTTCCTCAGAGACTTGAGTTGGCGTCTTCCCAAACACAACCTTTTAGATAATAAATTCTTTCTGAAAGGAAGCACAGAGGCCGTTTGATGTTATAAATAGCATATAGAGTGGAAGGGAACGCCCCGCCATTGCAGTGCAGGCTGTCCAATGTCTGTGGGATAAAGTGGTCTTAGTCTCCACTCAACACTCGGTAACTTCCACTTGACGGTAGGTTTTAATAAGCATTTTAGGAAGCCTTGAGAGATTTTTGTTTGTTTTACCTTTTTGCCACTATCTATACTCTCTGATCTGTGGCTACACGCTGCAACCGGAAGACATTAAAGATGATTTTGTCCTCTGCGGCTATTGTGGGGCCTCTGAGCAGGCTGCTTATAAGGCAAGTTACAGGCCCAGATAAGTTCTGGAAAAGAGTAAGATTCTGTGTCCCAAGGAGTTCCTAGAGAACTCTAACGGAGATTTGATTCGTATCCTTCCTTCCCCTAGCTCTGTCCCCTCTTCCCTTCCTCCCTTCAGCTTGTCTCCCTCCCTCTCTATGCCCATTCAAATACCCACCTCAGAAGCATCACTCCGAATGGTTCCTTTGCCTCAGTGACCTGTTCCCCCAGGTCTCATGCTCTGATTTTGGCAGGCATTTAAAGCCCGGAAAACACAGAGCTCGCTGTGTCACCGTGGCAGTGAGGCCACAAAGGTGTCAGCCCCTTACATCATAACTGCAGTTCATTTCTCGGCTGACAGTGATGCTCCTAGTGAGGAAGGATTAGAACGGGCACACTTCCAGATCATAATTACATCAGGCAGAAGGGTGAGCAACAGCATTCTCCCCTGCTCTGGGGGAAGGAAGGGGTGGGGAAGGAGAGGGAGGAGTAATGCTGAATTTGGCCATCTAGGGCCTCATGTGTCCCGTTTATCAAGAGATAATAGGATTAAGCTAAGCTATGGGACTTCTCTGGCTAATGCTGTCTTCAGCAGGGGTCTAATAAGGATAGATATAATTGGGTAAATGGCGAATAAGAATGAAAAAGTACAGAGCACAGGCACAATGCTTAGGAATACGTAATGACAAATTGGATTTTGTCCAATCTCTGCAGACTTGGTTAAAAGTCTTGTATCGCACACTGAATTCTAAGAGGTAGCGTATAGTCTGTCTGTCTTGAGCAGAATTTGGCTTCTTCATTGCTTGTATCAAAGACATCCAATCAGGTTAGCCCAGGTCTATCCTCACCACTCACCCGAAGAAGGAACATCCAAATGGGGTTAAAGAAACAGAGTAAATTAAGTGCCTAAAAACAAATGTGATAGAAATTAAAGTTGGTTTCCCTGACCCTTGCCCATTTACAGAATTTACCCCATTAACAGCTGAGAATTTATTTCGACTTTCTTCACCTCTCTGAGAAGAAAGCAAACATACAACAAGGCCCCAAAGGAGTAATTAATTAGATCATTTACTAACATGGATTTGAATAGTTTATTTAAATACAATTCTGTTATTTATTTATTTTACACTATTATGCAAGAGGTTGAAACTCCTGTTCTCATTTGCACTTAGCAAGAAGCTCTGAAAAAAAATATCACAGTGAAGGAAATAAACAAAGGGTTGGTGATCAAAGGGCCACGCTGAGAGAGGCATAAAAGAAACGTCACCGGGATGCGTGTTACAGTCTTTAAAAAAAAAATCAAGGGTGGGTTGAGTTGGGGAGTGGGAGGGAGGACATGACTGTTTGTTTCCTACTCCCATGGGCATAGCTGAACACACATAATTGGCTCATTGATAAGATGCCATATCAAAGGGTGGGCAAGGGAATCTGGAGTAAGTAGGAGGATGGGCATGGGTTGTGGTGGTGAATACACAGAGCAGCACAGACATGGAGTCAGCTTTTGAACACTGGCTGTGGGAAACACATGAACCCAAGCCTTAGTTCAGAATAACTGTCTAGCCTCTCGGAGACTAAAAGTTATAAAGTCTTCCCCAAAATGAAAGTATCTTTTCAAAGACTGGAAATTTGTTCACAGTTAGTAGCTGCTGTGTGTCCTCTAGAATCCCTGTTTGGAAGAATGAATGGTGAGGCCTCAGTGGGGTAGCTGTGTGCCTTGTACACCTTGGGATGAGTGAGTGGCCCTTGAATTGCCTCTGAGGGTCATTTAAATCATTTTAGCCAATTGGACTTTAAGGAAATCCAAAACCCAGCAGTCATTTATGCCTCTGCCTTTCTCCCTGGGGGTGGGGGGGTTAAGATACTCTGACCAGTGTAACTTTAGAACACACAAGGATTTCCCCTTCAATATTGTTATCCTGTGGAGTTCTAAGACCAGAGCAGTTGAAGAGCTAGGAAGACACTAAGGCGACATTGCAAGGGTAGTAGAGATGACACAACACTCCTGAGTCATTTTAATGAGCCAAGGCCAGTGTTTGTCTCCCAAGCACCACAACAAAACCTTGCCCCTCCTTCCTTTCCCACCATCCCTGCTGCACACCCCTCCTGCTGCCTCTTTTCCTCTCTCACCATCTCTACACCTCAGATCAGAAGGAAGATGCAAGGCCTCTCTTGCTCTCCTCTGTACCATCCATTTTTCTTTCCTTTTATTTCTATTTCCTTCTGCTGGAACTAAAGAATTGTTTTTCAATAGCTTCAGAAATTGAAAATATGCCAGTCATGTAACAAGAAATACTTTCAGAAACACACACATCATTTAAAAGATGGTAATTAAATGCCAGTTATAAAAATATGTAGAATGCTGGGTTAAAATACACATGTCATGGTTCAGCTCTGGATGTAGAAGCCAAAGATGGACTAAAGCAGAAAACATATTGCAGGTACATTTGTTGACTCTGTGGTCTTTTATCAACATTCTTTCTGTGTATCTGTGGATGTATGCTGGTATCTGAGGATACCAACAGAAGCTGGAAAAAGGAATCAGATTCCCTGAAGCAGGAATTACAGGCATTTGTACTTCATCTGAGTGCCAACAAGTGGACTTTGGACCTCCTGAAGAAAAGCAAGCACAAAACTCTCAGCCTGCAGCCCTGTCCATGGTTCCTATTGTTGCTGTTTGTGTTTTTCATCTTAATTTTATCTTATTATTACTGTATATCTGTAGCATGACCTAGAAATGAATGAAGAGAATAATGTTCGTATCTATGAATCCTTCCAGTCAGTGTTCTTTCTGTCATGTCTTGGGGGAAAGAGTGGACCTCAAAAGTGTCCATGCTTATGTAAAGCGGGAATGGTGTGCCTGCTGTCACCTGTGGGCTCTGTTGTGTCCCGTCTGAACAGGAAAATAAAAATCGGATTTTACTAGGACAGCACATTTGCGGAGTTAGCATTTTTAGAATCTACCTGTATAAGAGGACAACCATATCTGCCCCAGCACTCAGGAAAACCTAGGCAGTGCACTTAGACATGGATCTTAGTGAGCTCTGGAAGCCATAGTGGAACAGTTCACATCCTTAGCAGAGCCAGCTGGGCTGATGGAAGGCAATGGGGCCATCCTATCTCATAAACAATGGCTTTCCATAGAAAAATGTGGCCAGCATTGGGAATACTGCAGACAGTCTACTTACCTCACCACCGGGGGACTGTATGAACCACACCCCCTTTTCCTCCAAAGCTAGCTCCATTGCAGTGTAAGTTGTTCCCACCTGGAACACACCACCACTCTGAGGCTTTCAGTGAGGCTTCCTGCTTTGGTAGAGTTGTCCATTTTCCCAGCCCCATTGAGAAATTCCATTGCCTGTGCTCGTTCCTTGAGTATGAAGTACCTATTGAATTCCAGGCAACAGGTCTAGCCACCAGCAGGGCATCACTGAACACAGTGCAGCAAAAGACCTGCATCTGAGGAAGTGATGGTTGGATAAGACACATGAGGAACTGAGAGTTAATAAAGAAACTGCATAGTATTCTGAAGCCAAGAAATGCTGTGAAAGAAAGTAGACAGTAATGTTAAGATCATTACTGTAACAAAGTTACAGTTATGGGTAGGCACAACTGTGGGGAAAGTGGCATCTGGTAGGTGGGATGGGACGATTAAATCAATGTTAGCCTGTACTATGAGGAGGGATCTGCCCATCTCATCCCAGACACTGGCCATCGATGCTCTGGGCTTCATTTCGTGAAGCACTGCCTCACTGAGGGAGCAGGTAGGGTGCCCCCTCACCATACCCCCATCCCCAGCTTTGTTCCTGGGCAACATTAACATCACTCAATTCATAGTAAGCCCTCGGCATGATCTGAAGATAAAGGTACCAGGGGTGCCAGAAAGCTGATCATGCATTCTGTGTTGTCCCTTACATAAATGTGTCTATGCCATTGCTTACCTCTGAGGACATGTATGGAAAGCCAGAAAATGCTGAGAATGATCTAACGCCAAGTCTCGCTGAGTTGAACACCCAGCCAGTGGGCTGTCCTCAACAAAGGGGCACACTGTTCTTGATGGTACAGATGACACGAAGGCAATCAGGGTCACTCTTGAACTGTCAGCTGTTGTGTGTGAATATTGGGGAGGAATAAGCACAGTCTTGGGATTTCAAATGATAGCATGGGGTACAAAGAAAGGTAAGAAAGATTCCACTGTAGCTGTACTGATTCCCAGGACTCCTTTTGATGTTGACTAGTTCAGCTAGAATAGTGGTTCTCAACCTTCCCAATGCTGCCACCCTTTAATACAGTTTCTCATATTGCAGTTACCCCTAAACATAAAATCATCTTTGTGGCTACAGCACAACTGTAATTCTGCTACAGTTATGAATTAGAACGTTTATCTTAGCTTTCCACTGGTCTTAGGTGACCTCTATAAAAAGGTCAGTTGACCCAGAGGAGTCATGACCCACAGGTTGACAACCACTAACCTAATGCTTCCGTGCCCTTTGGGAAGTGGGAAGGTTCGCTTAACATACAGATGAAACGTTCTGCTTCTTGACTGACAAAGCTGATCTATTTTCTCAGGTAGCCAATGGTCCCCAAGTGAGGTAAGCAGATGTAAACACAAGGCTAGACAATAAAAATCCAAACACTCATCCCAGCCCTTGCGCATACAGTGATTTCCTTCTGGCTCTGTGACAAGAATCTCTTTCGGATTCCTCATGTGCTGAGCCTCATCTCAGTGTAAAATTCTTCAGCATCCCAAATTATTACCAAGAATCCATCTCCCTGAAGATGAGGCACCAGGAGCAAAGGAGATTGTGGAAACAGGAGGTGTTTTGAATGAAATGCATAGTTTAATCACATTCTACTTTCAGAAAACTACTTCATTTAAGTCGGTGCTTGCCTGGGGTAATAATTTATGCTCTGCACTTGAGTAATCACTGGGAAGATTGCTCGGAACCCATCCCATCCCAAACACAGCCACCAGTATTCACATGGCCTAAAGTAAACTTCTGAAAACTCAGGATCTCTGTACTCTCAGCAAAATTCAGAGCTCTGGAATTTGTGGTCCTCCCCACCACCCATCCCTCTCCACCCTGAATGGCTTCTCATCACATTAACATTCAGAAGAGAAGCTTTCATCCTCATCAACAAATTGTAAGACATAGGATGTATTATACTAAAAATGCTCAGTTTCCCAAGTACATGTTGCATCATAGAAATTAAGACCTATAAAATATAAATGAAGATCATTAGATTTGGATTTTCATAGGATGTCTTCACTCTTTCCGTGTTAGAATTTATCCAAATCAATGAAAGGCTTGGATCTTAATAACTTTTGAGCTCTGTTTCTAGTACCCAAGGAGCATTTCCATTTGGGAGTGTTGGGGTTGTAGAGAACAAGAGAGTCACATCTGTGGAGGTCTAACACAGGAATATGATTGGCCACTTGTAACCTGTGCTCTGATTGTGCATATGACTAGAAAAGGGTGTGGGAAGCTTTGTGGGTGTGAAAGCCTCATGGACCTTGTGAACACTAGCAACCAGGGGTGGCTACATAGTGATCCCTCTATGACTATAGACAAGGTTGGAGATATTTTGCTTGAAGAAGGAATGTGTTTTTCTACCTCACAAAGGTATATGTGGATTGACTTATGCTGGGCTAGACACAGTCAGAGAGAAGAGAAATTGGTGCATGCTTGGGTATAATTATTTATTACTTCAAAAGAAGAAGAAGAGGAAGAGGAGGAGGAGGATTTGCCCATAATTCTTACTTCAGGATTGTTCTTCATGGCTCATTTCAACCCAGAGAGGACCTTCCTCTTCTGCTACCTGTAAGAACAGAGAACAGGCGGTGTTCTTAAATCACTCGGCAAGCTGACAGTGTTAGCTCAGCTAACCAAATGCCTTCTTTCACTAGAAGCCGCTCTGGCCTGACAGGAAGGAGCTTTGAGTCTGGCTGTACTACATGCACTGAACCCAACTGCAGATTCCATTCAGCAGGACCAAGAGAAAATGCCCATCTCCTGCAAACCTGGCCCAGAAGCTCCCCAGGCATCTTGATTGACTAGATGCTGAAGCTAGCAACTGAGTGCAGTCACAGAGCACCCCAACATCTGCATCCCAGCTGCCCAAGGAGCCCAGAAGACCTGTGAGGGTCAAAGCTCCTCCCCAGAAGGCCAGGAGCCACCCTCTTTCACAGTATAAAATGTCCTCAGCTACCCCTTAAGCTTTCCAGGGATTAATCACTCATCAATCTAGACCAAGCTCAGCAGACACCTCCCTGCAAAGAATAGAGACAAACAGTATCACTTTCCTGCCAATGTTGAGCAATTTTCAAGCCTTTCTGGCTTCCTGTTGGGAGCCTTCATGCTTGGTTTGTTTATTCTCTCAGATGAATCTGTTTTGAGGTGTTTATTCCAGTGGTTAAATTTGAAGAGGCAAAGAAAAGTCAAACTCCCATATTGCCTTGGAGGAGTCTAAAATAATTGGTACACATTGAAAACTTTTTAATTCTGAGAAAGGGAGAGAAGATTCGATATATTACTAATAGTTTTTCAAAATTTAGAGCCAGAAAACCCCAAGGAACAAATTTTTTTTCCAAAAGTGAAGGTAATAATTTTTTCCCCTTGGCATGCACATCAGATAGTATTTCATAATGTAAATGCCCACTTAAATTTTTTTGTTTCATATTTCTCCATTCCCTTAACCAAGTCCCAGACATAATCATTAAAATTAGTGGATCATCTTTCTGAAATTATACATTTTAATTATAATTATTTGATAAGCATTTCAGACATACTCACCCATATATCACACAGAATCAGAAGTAAGTGTGTATATCAATAGCAGTTTAATCCCAAATGGAGGCTTTATTTAAACTACTGAGAACTTGATTACAGGAGCTTTGAGATTAGAAATGAGATTTACAGTTGGCTAGAGGGAAATATTTAAATATCTTTGCTAGAGCAAATTATAGTCATTTTTTAAAAGATTTAAAATATGAGTGTGCTGAGAATTTCCTCTGAGATATCTTATTATTGAATTAGGCTTTTTTTTTTTTAAGTCACCTCTTCAACCATTTGGAAAACAGCTTGCCCATGAGCAAAGAACGTCTATCTTATATCCACAGGCTAGGAAAGCTAACCTTGTGTAAAGCGAATTAGAAATCTCACCTGACATCTAAGATGAGGATCCCTCCCCACTCCCTCCTATGCTCCCCCCCCCCAAATTTTGGCTCCAAACTCGTTTTCACCAGTTAACTACTGAGTTGTTGAGGAATAATCCTAAGTGTAAATGTTTGTCTTTCAAATTTGAGAGTCTAGACAAGAGTAGTTCTCCCCACTAATCAGATAGTATTTCTCATTAGCCAAGCTGGGTCCTCAAACTGCCAAGTATACTCCTGGCTCTGGTCTTAATACACACTCTTTCTATCCCCTGAACCCCTGGGCTTCCTTCTGGAAAGTGATAAGCCTCATTCTCAACTTGCAATCTTGGGCAGATCTCTGTCCCAATGTCAGTTCATCAAAGGCTTTTTAAACCACCATGCTGACAAAGGAGCCTCCCTTGTGCCCCACATTCTGTCTCCCAGTTCCTACTTTGTTGTTCATAGTATTTATTAGCAGATGGTATGTTTTGTAACTATGTAGCTTTTGATGTTACTGTTTATCTTCCCTCCAGTTACAGCCGAGACTGTATCTTTCATGTCTACAAGTTTGCCTTGGTTAAATGAATTCACCTAAGCAGAACTTAAGTAAAGAACTGCCATTCTAAAACTGTGACCAATAAAATAAAAATTACAAGTCCAAGCAATATCTGCTGCATATGTTGTGCTGTTACTGCTTTAGAGTGCAGCGTGTCCCAGGGGAGCAGTGTGTCCCAGTGGGGTGCCTGCTGATCTTCTCTGAGGCAGAGAAGCAGTGGGCTAAAGAGGAGGTTGTGAGAGAGCTTGTTCTGGCCTGGAATAGAGAAATTGATGGCTTTAAGTGGGAATAATTGAGAAGATCATGTCGCTCTTAACTAAACAAGAAACTTGAAAGGAAAAGAAAAAAACCCTGATTGGTGGGAAGAGATAAACCCATGCAGAGATGCCAAGATCCAGGAACCAATGGGACAACTGAGTCAACATAATGGTTAAGTGAGGCAGGAAGACTCAGCTTTGTCCTATAAAAACGGAGTTTGGATCCACAGGATTCAGCACTCGGAGGCAGAGACAGAAAATCTTCAGGACAATCTGGCTAGTTAGACTAATCAAAACCAGTCGTCTCCTGTTCAGTCAGAAAGCCTGCTCCTATGAGTAAAGTGGGGGAGCAATGGAGGAAGGTAAATGCCATCCACTTGGAGGCTAGACAGTCATGTGCATGTGTGCCTGCACACACACACACACACACACACTCACACACACACACACACACACACACACACACACGGGGGTGGGGGAGGAAGTGAGAGAGGGAGGCACATACACATGTAAGTCTTTATTTTCTTTTAACCAAGAGGATATTTAAACTCATGAGAAATACTTAGGAAAGAGAGAACAGGTAAACAGCTGAGCTTGCTGGATTGGGCCTTCAAGGATTTAAGAGAAGGAGAGGTAGGTAGGAGCCCGGAACAGAGCAACTTTATCAGGAAGAAAGCCAGCACAAGATGGTGAGCAGATTGTACAGGGGCTCATTCAGGGTTCCTCACTCAGTCCTTCCCACCGTTTGTTTTTGTTTGCTTCTTTATTTAAATACACTTATCAACCACACTGGAGGATAGAATCTTGCTGAGAGAGGCATTCTCCCTAACACTGTCTGAGATGTCATTACGGCAATATCAAGGTGGTATCATATAACTGGGACATCATGTGCTCGGTTTAATGAAAGCCCTCAGTCTTATGATGGATGCACGTGGATTTCCCCTCCCCCCTCTCGTTCCCCCTCTCATTTGTCTCATTTGTTGACCACCCACTGGCCTGCAAATTCTGAGTCTCTGGCAACCAGTGAAGCTATATGAGAACTCTTAGCTTAATCTGAGAAGGAAATCCATACTCCAAACCTGGCTTTGGGGACTATCTAGGGATCCAGAAAGATATTAAAAAAAGGAAATGTCTTCTCTTAGCACACTTTAAGAATATATTCCATTTGTATATTTCAAAATCAGTAGCAAAATTTGAAGGTTCTTATGAAAAAGAACTAATGAATGATCATAGTGACATACTTGCTGAATATCTTCACTTGAACTTGACCACAGTACAGTGTAGCCACAGGCTGAAATGGCATTCCCAGGCTCCAAACTATGTCCAACTATTATTCATCAGTTCAAACCAAAAATTAAAAATAAATACTGAACCAAGAAAAAAGATAGTATGTATCATATTACTAGAAATGGATAAAGGCATTTTGGGGTTCTTACTGGACAGAAATGCTTGTCTTACAGGTGAGGATGTGTATTCCCTTTTATGCCTGTGAATCAGAGGTCCCCCTGGGCTAGAAAACTGGGTGGGAAGCTTCCCTGCTGTCCCTCTGGCATGGAGTAGGTGTGCCCAGAGCTGGTGTATCTGGAGCAGCAGGCTGTTAGTTTACATTCTCACCCAGTGGCTCTATGTGTGGAAGGAGTGTGTTCCATATTGAGGCTCTGTGTGACAGTGTGAAACCCCAGTGTGTACAGGAAGTGTGAACATAGGCAGCAATTTTGTTGTTCTTCCTAAAGATGCTCATATCCCAAAGCAGGCAAGCTAAAAAAAAAAAAAAAAACCAAACCAGCACCATTCTGCCGGATTGCTGGAGCAGTAAACCTTTAACCTGATTTGAAAGCGGCAATAAAAACTGCTAAATCTATCTTCGAACACTCATAATAGCCAGTGCCAACGAGGGTTTTGTTTGGCTCCTTTTGTAGATATCTGGAAGGATTGAAGAGGTAGGCTGGAGTTAAATCTGATTTAGTTCACTTTCAGTAAACTTGCATGCAAATTGACAGGCTGGGCATAAATAGTCTGTGACTTCTACTCTTTTGGATTGGCTCCTTCAGCCCTTTTGTTTCCACAACATCTAACTTCAGAGTAGCACATGGCAAACAAGAACAGCAGTACTCAATAGAAACATGTGCCTGATTCAGAAAGATTCTAATACAATCTTGTGACTGAGATTGCTTTCACTAAAACAAGACGCTCTGGTGACATTGAAATCTCTCTCTCTCTCTCTCTGTCTCTCTCTCTCTGTGTCTCTGTCTCTCTCTCTCTCTCTCTCTCTCTCTCTCTATTATATATATATATATATATATATATATATATATATATATATATATATGCATGTAGCAAAACAGTTATCCAATAAAAGCCAACTATTCCCATAATAGAGAAAGAAAATACATCAGCAAATCCCAGGCTGATATTAGCTTTCCTTCTTTTAGTTGGAACACAGTATCTCATTCTATACATTGGCAGATGTGAATGCTTCTCTTTCAAGTACAGGATGAGTAAGCCCTGGAATGTATTATAAATTGGCTGGCTTCAGAATAGGGGGCAATGATTAGACTGTTGAGTTTCCTGCTGAGTACTTCATGCTTGTTTTGTAATACTGTTTCCTGAGCCCCAGACTCATGCAGAACATGGGGGTCCAATTCAATGCCTCAGCACTGTTGATCTGCTTTTTATTGTTTTTCCATTTACTCAAATCTAGAATTCTTGTAGGCTTCAGGAATGTTGTCGCCAAAGGTTGCAGTAGAAAGGGTGTTAATTAAAGAGGCATTTGTCTCCCCGAAATATTGCGAGCCGTTTCACTGCTGTTTGCCATTGCCTGACTGTATTCATACAGTTAGATCTTTCTCATTAAGGAAAACATAGTCTATGCATGAAAAAGTCAGAGTCCTAAGAGGTTATAGGTTTTGTCTGAGCATCACTAAAGATGGTGTCTTGTCCTGTATACATCTGTTTCATGGACTGTAAAATATCCTATTTTAAATGGGGAGACATTGCACCTATAAATTCCAGGCCCATTATTTGCCTATCACATTTTCATTGCTTTTCTGTTGCATACTACTTTAATAATTAGCATGCAACAGCTGGAGAGAAATGGGGAAGCACTTTTCTGCCATTTAAAATCATCTAAACTCCATCATCTCTCTTCTTACCACCATTGCCTCTGCTGGGTTTTCTTCAGAATCCTTTGAAGAGTTCATCGTAGCGTTGTCAGTGGGGTGTGGCTCCTCACATGGGTGCCTTCTCAATGCCACATGCTAATCTAGAACCGGAGCTCCTTCAGAGAGGTTTAGATTGGGCATATTGCCATGGACTTTGGAGAAAGGTGACAGCGTGTACTTACAGCTCCGGAAAGCAGAACCCTTTGGCTGTCTTAGTACTGATAAAATGGAAGCCTTTTAACTCAAGAGACAGTGGCACTCACACAAGCCTGCATAGCTATCTCGTGGCCTGCATGGACTGTGCTGGATGAAGCGATCGCTTGGTGCCTATTTACTTCCCTGTCTGCTGTTTGTACCTGTGGAGAATGAGTTCATGGGCAAGAGTGCTGCAGTGGGTGTAGCCCATGCTTATTAAGGGAGACCAGTGAAGCTGACCCAAAGGTGCTACGTTGTAGTCCATGGGCATAAACATAGCCCTTCACTGCTGCTATGGTGGTTACAGTGACTTTAGCCATTCTGTGTTTCTCTCTTGTAAATTCAATGGAGATTCCTCAACCCTAATGTGATTTCAAGTGTAAGATATTTAGTAGTAAAATATTTGGGAGAAAGTTGTAGCAAAAGAAAGATAGGAGGAAGAAAAGGAGAGGAGGGGGAGGAGGAAGAGGAGGAAGAAGAGGAGGAGGAATAGA